>NC_048223.1:97974514-98248560 GCF_002007445.2 Ailuropoda melanoleuca
GGGGGGGGGAGGGGGCGGTTATTAGCCATAGAAAGAAAACTTGAAAAAGGAAAGTGTTAGCTAGAAAACTGAAAAACAAGTAGAAAAAAAAACAGGAAAACAATATAGAAGCCAAAAGAAAATTTTTAAGGAAGGAATAAACAGCAGAGGTTAAGCTTACAGAGATTCAAGCAAGATAGAGATGGAAAACTGTTCTTTGAATTTCTACAATCTCCCAATTGAACTACAATTAGAGGGCTGTAGATATCAGATTATGGGTGGTCAATAAGAATCTCTTTAGTGAACAGTGATGGAATGAACACAATGAGTGGGGACAGCTCTTCTAAAAGTGTCATCAGCAGAGGAAGGAAACAGAATGAAAGAAAGAAGTAAGGTTGCCAGATGGAGAAGAGAGGATTATTTTAAGAGAGGCGTGTGCTTGTTTATATGTTGGTATTACAGAGTTGAGAATAAATGAAGACAATGTCCTCAAGAAGGCAGCATTGGAGGAGAGGTAGAAGTCTGGTCTGCTTTTCTTAGGAAAGCAGAGGAAGGAAGAATATGCAAGTATGGATACAGGTGAGAGTTAGAAAGGGGCCTCTGTTTTCCCTGAGACGTGGGGAACTATGCTACCTGAGCTGAGGAAGCAGTGTGATGTACGCAAGATTCAGAAGCAAAAGAGAGAGCTGGCTGGGGACAGGGAGAGGACTGCCAAGCAGCAGTAAGAACCCAGCTGAAACCCTTAGCCATCGACCCATGGTGGCACCCAGCCAACACTGTGGAGGTATTTTCTCTAACATTCAAGAGAAGGGAAGGAGGACTGTTGGATTAAATTAGGGCTGAGTATTTCTGCACTGGAATTTAGAAAATATTTCTTAAAGATCTGCCGGTGACTAACTTTTGGAATTAAGATAAAAAAGGGATATGTGTATTGTTAAAAATGGGAGAGCAGGCCCAAACTGGAATCACTTTGCTAAACCCCACCAAGACTTAATACCTAACCTAAGTGCAGCTTCAGCTTCTCCCAGAAATGTGACTTTTAACCAGCCAACTTGGAATTTGCTGGGCAGCACAAGATCATCTGATAGACCCTTTGCATTCCCTATAGGAGGGTGGCCTGACCTAAAACAATGTGTTCTTTGCTAATAATTTCCTCTCTGTCTTTAAAAACCTTTCCTTTTCTGGATGGAGCTTCTCTTTGCTAGATGAGATGCTGCCCATTTCATGAATCACTGAATAAAGCCAATTTGATCTTTAATTTACTCAGTTGAATTTTTGTTATTTAATAGTATCTTTTCAGTCTATATATGAAATATTCTTTTTACAGATTTTTTTTTCTCCACTTGGTTTTTAAAATCAAGAACTTAAGATCATATCAATGTTCTAGTACCCAAAGCATCACAAACTTTTGGTATCATTGACTAAACTGTAACTTTATATTGTTCAGTAGTATCTAATAGGAACAATGTTCTGATTCATTAAATCTGTCTTCCTAAGATAAACAGTTTAACAGCATTTAGCCCCTCTCCCCTCTACCCAGTCTTTGGGGGAAAATAAGCTTATTTATGAACCTGTTTTTGATTCGCTGGGACAGACACAGTACAAAGTAGAACCTGCAGGTTCAGGATAAGGCTGCTGTGTGCAGCTGGCATCGTAACCATTCCTATCATCCTGAAACCCTGAAACCAATTCTACTTCTCAGGCTCTTACTAAACAGTTGGTTAAAGAGGAGCCATTAGCAATGCATCAGAAATAAGCCACTTCCCAAGAAGAAGTAGGCCTCGTCTCCTGAAATTCCTCCCTAAGTCCAGGAAACTAGGTAGGCAGTACCAATCTCATCCTTTTCTTTCTGTTCATTTACCCCCAAAATGGGTTTCTTGTCCTTTTTACACTTCTGGGTGTAAAAAATTGCTTAATTCAGAAGACTGATACAAGAAAGTAAACGAAAATTGATATTTATTGTAATTACTTAGCTCAGGTACAGGGAAAGGACAATGAGAAGACAGAGGTTCACAAAACTAAAAGTGTTGGGAAAACAGAGTTGATTTTGTCAGCCAGTGGGGCAGGCACGGTAAGGAACATAAAAGAAACCCAGAAGGACTCATAGGTAGGGACAGAAAGGAAGGCGTCCAGAGAGAATTAGATCTAGTGGGAGTAAGAGAATGAGAAATCTGAACAGTGTAGGTGTCGTCAGAGAAATCTATACTATAGACATGCTATCCATAAATAGCATCTATTAGCCACTGAGATTAATCCTAGGTATGTTCTAGTTTATGAATTTTGAAGTTTAATACTTCTTCTGACCCAGACAAACAGGAAATCACTAGAATGAAGATGTTCATGTGGCCAGATCACCTCTAAGGTCTTCCAGTCTATGGTGAAGACTCTATCAGAGGTAAAGGTAAGTCCTTGACTACCAAGCATTAAGAACACTTGGAAAACACTTTGTTTTTTTAAAGCAACCTTTTAGGGCGCCTGGGTGGCACAGTGGTTAAGCGTCTGCTTTCGGCTCAGGGTGTGATCCGGTGTTATGGGATTGAGCCCCACATCAGGCTCCTCCGCTATGAGCCTGCTTCTTCCTCTCCCACTCCCCCTGCTTCTGTTCCCTCTCTTGCTGGCTGTCTCTATCTCTGTCAAATAAATAAATAAAATCTTTAAAAAAATAATAAATAAAGCAACCTTTTAAAACTACGTGGGGTGCCTGGGTGGCTCAGTCATTAAGCATCTGCCTTCAGCTCAGGGCGTGATCCCAGAGTCCTGGGATCGAGCCCCACATCGGGCTCCTCCGCTGGGAGCCTGCTTCTTCCTCTCCCACTCCCCCTGCTTCTGTTCCCTCTCTTGCTGGCTGTCTCTCTCTCTGTCAAATAAATAAATAAAATCTTTAAAAAATAAATAAATAAAACTATGAAATACATGTCCATTATAAAAAAACACCTAAAACATAGGAAGTACAATTACTAAGACAAAAATCACAATCAGATGCCACTATTAACACTGTGGTGTTTATCTTTTTGGATATGTTTGTTCATGTTATTTATAAATATAATCATGCAGTAACATTGTCATTTAAAAATATTTCACAAGTATTTTGCTAAATTACTGAATATTTTTCTTTTACTTGGCTTTTAACTATTATTCCATATGTACGTAAATGTCATAATCTAATCAATTTCATGTTACTGATCCTTTAGGTGCCTTCCAATATTTCAATATTATAAACATCAGTGAACATTTTTGTTCACATGTTTATATATACTTCTGTTTTTAGGGAAGACATTCCCCAAAATACATTCATGCAGTTAAAAGGTTTACATAAGACTTTAAGTTTTATCTTTCTTTTCTATATGAAGCCAAACTGTACACCAACAAGACTAAGATGTACCTTACTTTATGCTACATATTCTTTCAAGAAAAGTTATTTCTAAGTCAATTTTAAAATATGGAGTTATATTTTTATCTGTCCTGAGGGTGTCAGCATTTAAGGAATGCTGTAGGGAATCCATGTGTAAAGCAAAGAATCATCCCTCAATGTACCTTTTCTGTATGCTTTACTTTCTCCAAACCAAGTTTCCTTTAAGTAAGGGTCATGCATACATTGTAATCTAAAGGGAAATCTTTGATAATGTCCTTTTAACTATAAGTATTTAAGTGAAATATGTATATTACATCGTCTTTAAGTGGTCTAAAATAATTTCTATTAAAATAATCTGTCAATTAAATAAAAACACTTTGATTACATTAAAAGTTATTAATTACCATTTTCTGCATTTTCCCACAGGAACTTTCTGACCCACTTTTTGAACTGCAGAATAGTAGCATTGTCAGGGACTTCAAGTCCAACAGTATAAAGTTTTTTATAATGAATACTTTTAGGTAAATCCTAGAAACAAAGGAAAATAGAATGCAACAATTATAAGTTATTAAAAACATATTCTTCAACCTAATGAAACTTACTACTCAGTATTTTTTAAATCAGGTACAATGATTATACTGAAGGCACACTTTAGATCAATTTGTGTAGAATTCTTTTGTTTTTTATTAAAGATTTTATTTATTTATTCTGAGAAAGAAAGAGAGAGAGAAAGCGTGTATGTGCAAGTGGGGGCAGAGGGAGAAAGAGAATCTCAAGCAGACTCCTGGCTAAGCATGGAGCCTGACATGGGGCTCAAGCTCATGACCTTGAGATCGTGACCTGAGTCAAAATCAAGAGTGAGATGCTCAATGGACTGAGTCATCCAGGTGCCCCTATTTGTGTGGAACTCTTTTGTAGTCTACGTGAAAAGAGGCTATAAAATAAGCCCCATTCCTAGTGGACAATGATAGTCATGAGTTAAAGATTTAACTGATTAAGCAGACACAGGGTCAACCCAATAAACAAGCTTAAAGTGTTAACCCCCGGGGCATCTGGGTGGCTCAGATGGTTAGGCATCTGCCTTTGGCTCACATCATGATCTCCAAGTCCTGATATCAAGCACCACATTGGGCTCCCAGATCAGTGGGGAGTCTGCTTCTCCCTCTCCCTCTGCCTCTCCCCCTTCTTGTGCTCTCTCTCTCTCTCTCTCTCAAATGAATAAATAACAAAATCTTAAAAAATATAGTGTTAACTCCATAGCTGGTGCTATGATTGTAGATATCAGCTTAGGCTATGTTTAGTAAGCCTTTTTTAATGTTTCCCTGACTCATTCTTAAGTTTGCAAGGGAGTCTAAAGTGGAGACCCTAAAAAGAGAAGGGCTAATTCCATCATTTAAACAAAATCAATTAATCAACTAACAATATTCATTCAAAGAATATCAAGGTTGGTAATAGTATAAATGCATATGGTCAGATCCTAGGAGCAGGTTAATAGTTTTGGAAAAATAAGAAAAATGACCTTTGAGCAGGTAGTTATATGCTGGAAAAATATGCATAACAGTCCAGGAGAAGCTGTAAATGTTAGGCTTTGAAGAAGAGGTAGAGTTTTGGACAGGGGGGAAGAGAAAAAATTCCAAGTTTCTGGAATAACTTGAGGCACAGAATCAAGAATGTTCACGAGGTAGTGAAGAGATGGTTTGTCGGAAGAAACAGAGAAAAGCATGACGCGAAGGGGGTCAGATTAAACTGGGCCTTGAAAAACAGGGAGAGGAGTTTAGATGTGATGCATTCAAACAATGGGGAGGGCAGAGAGAACTGAGATTTTTTTTTTTTTTTTAAGGAAGGACTTGGACTGGGCGTGAAAATTATGTTGAGGCACAACTGGTCAAAGAAGGATAAAAAGGCTAGCTGCTGAATAATGAGGTAAAAGATCCGGAGAATATGAGACACATTTTAGAAGAAAAAAATCTATAGGGTTTAGTCCTTGACCTGATGTAGGGTACCCAGAAGACAGAGGACTCAGTGATTTGAACCTGACTGACAGGCTCAGTAGTGGTCCTTTCAGGAGAAACAGGGAAGCTGAAGAGATTGAGAATTTGTATTTTCGGGAAGGAGTGGTGTGGAAGTAAAGAAATGATGGTGTGTTTAGTTTTATGTATGTTGAAATCTGACAGGGCAGCAAGATATCCAAGACTAAATGTCACCTAATCAGGACAGGAATGACAGGTGACATCTTTGATGGCACCAATCCAACCAAATAGCAAGGCTCAAGAGTTATTTTCCTCTAGAACAAGGTTTTAAAATTCTCTGGCTCTCCGCAGCCCTTAGCTAAGTTGAATCGCTAAGACTCGGGACAGAGAGGGGAGGACTGGAGGATGATGAGGCCTAGTGAAACCTAATCTCCTGCTTCAGCCAGCACAATTCCGTTTATCTGCTTTATATAATGGGCTTCAGAGCAAGATTTAATTGAAAGGATTTTGCTGCAAAAGGAAGTTCAAAAAACACTGTTGTACAGTAATATGCATCTCCTGTTTTTCCTTTTATCGTTTTTCTTTTGCTTTCTTTTCCATCATGCTGCTCTTTCCCTTTGTTTCCTGGCTCCCTTTTGTGCTTTTCCTTTTTTAATCTCTATGTACACTCATTTATTCTATATATTTGTTCTCTTAGAAGAAAAATATTCCATTTTTGGAATATGATTATGTGAAGAATTAAGAAGATTTCTAAGAAATTACACATGGGAAATTCTGAAATTTATTAAAATAACCACAAGAGTTACTTTCTAAATGCAATATTAAAAAATCTTTTCTATTTCAAGACATATCTATGATAACAAAATAAATTTGTAACTTTACCTTAACTTCATAATATCTTGTGGTGTATGTTAGATCGATAATTAATCCAAGCTCCACATTTAGTGCTTTTATTGCACTAATCAAATCTTTTGGTGTAAACTTCTGGGTTGGAGTAAGTCTCTGATTAACTGCCTATAATGAAAATGAACAGTAAGGTCACGAAATACAGATAAAACGTACTTAACATAAAACAAGGAAGAGAAAAAACATAAGACAAAAAGAATCAGTGAAAACTGTCATTGCTTTAAGAACACTGGCAAAGCTCATAATGAACAGATTTACATCATTTGTTTCAGTGATTTTACATATGTCCTTGTCATCAAGGACTCAGAACACTTCAAAATGGGACTATCCTGCTTTGATCCACTGGAATTTTCTTGCACCAAATTCAGTTAGAAATAAAGTATTAACCATTAGTGAAAAATAATTTTGTAGTACAGTTCTCATTTGAATTGAGGCTTTGAAAAGTTAAATTACTTGTCTAACATCACAGGCTAGACAGCAGTCAAGATTTTAACCCAGAAATTTTTATCTTTATCCAGCTCATGATAGCAGTCTGACTCGTTTGATTATATGTTCATTTTTCTCCCAGATAAAAAGGTTCTAAGTTTCCATGTTTATATTAAACAGCGTACAGAATTCTAAAAATGCTATCAAATTTTATATATGGATTGTTGGAGATAAATCTATAGTTTTGGTCAATGCCTATAAACTTACAAGCATTCTTCTAAACTGCTGTATTTGTTATTGCTCTCAGTGGTGTGTGCTGATGGTACAACAGATTTGATTTTTGTATTATATGATTAATAAGAAAAAAATGCAGTTAACATAAGGTACTACAAAGCCAAATATAAATAAGTTTTAAAAATTAATTCAGGGGCGCCTGGGTGGCTCAGGCGTTAAGCGTCTGCCTTCAGCTCAGGGCATGATCCCAGAGTCCTGGGATCGAGGCCTGCATCGGGCTCCCTGCTCCACTGAGAAGCCTGCTTCTCCCTCTCCGACTCCCCCTGCTTGTGTTCCCTCTCTCGCTGGCTGTCTCTCTCTCTGTGTCAAATAAATAAATAAATCTTTAAAAAATAAAAAAAAAAAAAATTAATTCAATTTGGAAATAAAAGGAAATCAACATGAATGAATCTTGAAAACATGCTATGTGAAAGTAGCTAGTCACAAAAGGCCACAGACTTTATGATTCCATTATATGAAATGTCCAGAATAGGCAAATCTACTGAGACAGAAAGTAGATTAAGTGGCTGGGAGGGGCCGGGGGAGGGGAAATGGGGAGTGACTACCAATTGGTACAGGGTTTCTTTTTGAGGGGATAAAAATGATCTGTAATTAGTGTCATTGATTACATAACTCTGTGACTACATTAAAAACCACTAAATTATATACCTTAAAAACATGTATTTTATAGTATATAAAGTATTAATTACATTAAACATATTTAAAAAGTAACTTAAAGTTACTTTACAATATATTAAGAAAGTAACTTAAAGATCTGTGAAAGAGAAAAATCTGAGTTAAATTAGGAGGCCAGTATAAAAGATTCTGAACTGTGTGCTCACACATTCCCAATGTCAGAGCAAGTAGGAGAAACTAAAGCTGCCATGGATCTGAGGCCATATAAAACCTGGCACAGGGGCACCTGGGTGGCTCAGCTGTTAAGCATCTGCCTTCGCCTCAGGTCATGATCCCAGGGTCCTGGGATTGAGCCCCGCATTGGGCTCCCTGCTCGGATCAGGCTCCCTGCTCTCATAGGGCTCCCTGCTTGGCAGGGCGCCTGCTTCTCCCTCTCACACTCTCCTTGGTTGTGTTCCCTCTCTCACTGTCTCTCTGTCAAATAAATAAATAAAATCTTTAAAAAAAAAAAAAAAGACATGGCAAAGGTTTCAAGTATCTTTTGACTTTTTTAGGAAATGCTATGCAGAGAATTTGACAAATTAGTAAAGGAATGCTGATTTTTGCAGGGGGGGTACTCAAAAGTTATCCATCTTTACTTTTGGATTATAACTTTTAAATAGGTCAAAATATAAAAAGCAATAATAACATTAGGATTAAAGATATTTTCTCTCAAAAAAGTATTTAATCTTGTTAAACGTTTTCAACAAAATAAGTTGAACCGTTAAAAAATTAATTCAACTCGGCAATAAAAAGAAATGAAGTATGATACACACTACAACATGGGTAGACCTTGAAAACATGCTAAAGAAGCAGGTCACAGATATCACACCATTCCATCTATGTGAAACATCCAGAACAGTCAAATCTATGAAGACAGAAAAGAGATTTGCCTAGGAGGTGGGGGGTGGGAGTGAGGGAGAAAGGGGAGTGTCTACTCTGCATGGGTTTTGGGAGGAAGTGAGGGTGATGAAAATGTTCTAAACTTGTAGTGACAACTGCCCAACTCCATGGATATACTAAAAACCGCTGTATACTTTAAATAGGTGAATGTGAATAGGTGAATTACATACCAATGAAGCTGTTACTAAAAAATTAATCCAAAATTACTCCCTTACATTAGGCATGAACAATTAATAATTACTTTGGTGAAAAAGTTTACTGTTACTTCTATAATGTCAAACATTTGCTGGAAATTTCACATATTTTTTTGAAAAAAAAAAAAGCATAACATTAAGTAAACATGGATCACATTAGTCTCAATTCTCCTTATAAGACAGATGAGAAAATAGTATACATACTCCCTTTAAAGGAACTTTAAAAGCAATAAATCGTGTTCCTGGTAAAGGATGTCCAATTGGCGTCACAGTCCTCCACCTGCAATGAAAATAAACTACAATTATAATAAAAATATTTTAATGACTCAAGATGGTAAATAAAGAAACTATTCTTTTAATAAATAGAGCCTCATTTGTTGGTTAGCTGCTTTTTGAGTGCTATCAGGCATGAATTTTAACTCACTGCTTCCTCCCTCAAAAAACGCAAAAAACAATAGAAGGTTTTGCATATACGGCACTTCTACAGTAAATAAGGTAGCATTCATGCCTGATACAAACTTCCAACACCCAAAACAATATTATCTTTACTTTTCTTGGGCAACAGTAAGAGAAGGAAAATAGTTAATGAATTTTATATCACTGTCACTGATTATATATTAAATAAAAAGTGGTAACAGGTATTAAATGTGGGAATAATAAACATAAAATACGAAAACCTACAGTGTTTTAGTAAATATATGTCATCGTTTTGTCAACAATGTCATCATTTTCTCAACATGATTATTTTGGAGATGTCTTGTTTTAATTTCTGATTAATCTTAAATTAAGAACTATAGTTCATTAAGTTTAAGCATCTTGATTTATCTGATGACTTTATGAATAACAAAGTAGAGAAATCTGGTATTAAAAATAACTCCGTCAGATAATTATTCCCAAGTTATTTTTGATATATTCCAATTATAACATATGAAGATTTCTTAAAATGAGCATTTTAATTCCCTGCTTACTTCTCCAGCTTCATTTCTGTACTATCCTTCCCTTCTCCAGGCTCTGGCTTCTCACTGTTTCCTTTCCTCAGTACTTCCAATGCTCCATGCTCTTCCTTCAGCCCCCTTCTCCCATTTCACTCCTTCGGTTACCCTCAGCTTGCAGCACCAGTATCACTTCTCAGGAACATGTCTGTCATCCAACACCCATTCCCATTAGACATACCTTTCACCTTCCTTCCTGGCACTTAACAGTTTGTAACTACACATATGATTATGTGATTTTTTTTTTTGACAAATCATGGTTTCTCTCTTGATCATAAACTATGAGAATAACCATGTCTGTCTTTCCTCACAGTACAGTGCCTGCCACCCCACAGATACTCCATAAATATTAAATAAATGTTGAGTAAGTTTGGTTTCATAAAATCACTATTTAATGTACTGATTATACATGATTCACATTAACATTAACATGATTAATAGCTGACTTCTCATTAGGAATATTGAAGGTTAGAGGTAGTTGGATGACATTCCAATGCTAAAAAAAATATATAGACAACCAAGAATTCCATATCCAGCAAAACTATCCTTCAAAAAAGGAGTGATAGGGGCGCCTGGGTGGCACAGCGGTTAAGCGCCTGCCTTCGGCTCAGGGCGTGATCCCGGCGTTATGGGATCGAGCCCCACATCAGGCTCCTCCGCTGGGAGCCTGCTTCTTCCTCTCCCACTCCCCCTGCTTGTGTTCCCTCTCTCGCTGGCTGTCTCTATCTCTGTCGAATAAATAAATAAAATCTTAAAAAAAAAAAAAGGAGTGATAACTATGTTCTAGTAGTCCTTCACTTTGTAAGAACAGAAATTTGATTTTGATAATTTATCAAATATATTGAAAAATATAGTTTCTCAAGTTCTTAAATACAATCTAAATGTTACCAAAATCCAATAACAAAGCAATGATGTTGGACTAGGTTTCTTTCTCTTTAAAAATTAGAAAATGATTTCTAGCATAAGTAAATAAAAGGCTTCATTTCTAAATAAAAGGCCTCATTTTTACCTTTAAATAACTCATTAACTCTTAGACTTTTGCTCGTGACATTTTTAAAAGATCATTTCTTTGATGGAATTCTTCACTTGTGGAATAAGATGCCCTGGATACTTACGACATTTATCCTTTCCTTGAAAGCTATCTAATTCCACTATTATGAATGATATTCAATTATGAGTATGATGATTCCATAAAGATGTTCATCTTTGTTTTTGACATCCAGGTGGAAGCTGTTCTTTTTGCATTAACAATACAAAGGAACCATATGGAAGCAATTTTGGACCACCTGCTAATATTGTTAACATTATTACACATATTACTATAACATGCACTTTTTTCAATCCATTTATTTCCACAACTAATGTTTCCATAATGACATAAACGATGGTATCTAAATAAACTGGAACTTCATTTAAATTATCTCTCCAGCTATTTTTTTTTTTTTAAGTAAGCAAATCAGGGGCGCCTGGATGGCTCAGTCGTTAGGCATCTGCCTTCAGCTCAGGGCGTGATCCCAGCGTTCTGGGATCGAGCCCCACATCAGGCTCTTCCACTGGGAGCCTGTCTTCCTCTCCCACTCCCCCTGCTTGTGTTCCCTTTCTCGCTGTCTGTCTCTCTCTCTGTCAAATAAATAAATAAAATCTTAAAAAAAATAAAATAAAATCCTTAATAAAAAAAAAAGTAAGCAAATCTATATACATTCCCAACATTTGGTTCTAGAATGCAATACTTTTGGGGTTCTGGTTTTCAGACAGATAAAAATTTTATTAAGCTCCAAGAAATCTTTAGAGTACTCTATACAAATCCAAGAAAACTTGCTTACAAAATTGGACACAGTGTAAGACAAAAGACAATTACCATTGCAAAATTAAACAAATAAATAAAAGGTAGAGACTGTATGGAGAAAACCTATAATGTTCTAATTGCTACCAACGGATCCATATGTTGTTAAGCTATCAATCATTCCAGCCATGTGAATGGATGAAAATACTAACTTAGTATAATAGAAGCAGGAACAGAAGAATGTTATAGACAATGTCTACTAGAAAAATCTCTACTTATTCAAATACTACCCTATCCTTGAGGATTACTTTAAAACATCATTTCTTTCATCTAAGTCATCCTTTATTACAAAATGCCCCCATGATTTAACATCACAAAGAATAAGACAAACTGACCTCATGTGCCTCCTGATGTAGTATACTGAGAAGGATATAACACCAATGCAGTGTTGTTGCCAAAAAACAAAACAAAACAAAACAAAACAAAGTTTTACCTGAATGTAATTAAAGAAACGATCAGCAAACTCAAAAAGAGGGTCATACATAACCAACTGCCTAGATTAGGGAACAACAAACTTCCTAAAGGTCAGAGAGCAAACATTTTAGGCTTGTGGGCCACACAGTGTCTGTTGCAACTACTCAACTCTGCCACCGTAGTGCAAAAGCAGCTATAGGCAATATGTGCATCATGAGTATAGCTATTTTTCAATAAAAATTTATTTACAGGAACAATTAGCCCATGGGCCATATTTTGCCAACCACTGTCCTAAAGTCTGAATAAATGACAATGTCCTGAAAGACCAAAAAAAGACTATTGTACATGGAGATTAAAGAGACAACTAAATATATCCATGACCTTTTTGGGATCAAAAACAAACTCCATCATAATTATACTGGGAAATCTGGATATGGACTATAAGAATATTGTGTCAATGTTTAATTTCCAAAGTTTGATTATTATCTGTGGTTAAACAGGGAATTATCTTGTTTTTAGGAGATACATGCTGAAATATTCAGGAGTTTATTGTCATGGTCTCTGCAACTAAATCAAATGGTTAAAAAAAAAGTAGGATAAATGCATATGTATAAATATGAAGATAAGCAAATGTGGCAAATTAGATTCTAGGGCAAAGGTTACAAAATATTTACTGTATTATTCCTACTTTTCTGAAGGTCTGAAATTTTTAAAAATAAAAACGAGAAACAAATGATGGCACAATAAAAAATATAATTAGTAATACTCTGACCTAAAAAAAAATCTCCTTTGAGTTCTTCTTCTCTGAACTGCCATTTCTATTAACTCAATGAATCATAGAGTTCAGTAAGCTATTATTATGTCTAAGTCTCTAAATTTTTTCTGGTAAGTCTTATCCTCACAAAGCACTTGGCATGCAGTATGTATATAGTGTATGTTCAATAAACTCTCTGTTAATAAAAGATTAGGATATGGCCATAGAGACATATGAACAACTATTTCCCTGAGCCATAAAACCCACTAAAAAATGACAAGTAGCAATATCTTACTTAATTGAAATAATATCTATACCACACACCAAATAAATACAGTAATTCTTGGAGAAATTAAACAGAAAATTGTAGAAAAGTAAATGAAAATACAGATAACTGAGGTAACTTTACTAATACTGATTAGCCTTTCTGGAGCCAGAGCTTAACCACATTCTGGTGATAATTACAAGGTAGTAGTAATAACAATTTACATTCGCAGACTTTGAATTTTTTCAGAAACTTTCATTAATATTACCTCATTTGTTCCTCATATAACTCTATATGAGATTGACAGAATAGACATTTTTTAAGGTATGTATTATTTAACCCCACTTGAGAAATGAAAAAAATGAGGCCAAGAGTTGGAGTTGCCTGGTATCCCAGGGTACTAATGGTAAAGTCAAGACTTGAAGCTAGGTCTTGTTGCTTCTCCTCTAAGGCATATTCTATATTTGGGGCAGAAGAAGCAGGAGAGTATAGGCAACTTTTTGTTTAGGAACCAAAGGCGGGGGGGGGGTGGATTTTACACTTTAGCTTTTAGCTTTTTAAAGAGAACAGTGTAGGGGCACCTGGGTGGCACAGCGGTTAAGCATCTGCCTTCGGCTCAGGGCGTGATCCCAGCCTTCTGGGATCGAGCCCCACATCAGGCTCCTCCGCTATGAGCCTGCTTCTTCCTCTCCCACTCCACCTGCTTGTGTTCCCTCTCTCGCTGGCTGTCTCTATCTGTATCGAATAAATCTATCTCTGTCGAATAAATAAAAATTAAAAAAAAAATCTTAAAAAAAAAAAAAGAGAACAGTGTACTCCACAGACGAGTAGGAACTAAAGAAGATGAATCCTCCACCCCATGGTGGAAATTTAAGCTTTTTAGAGTTTCTTCCTGAACCCGGTGCTATTTTCTTAGGACTCTGAGCTTGATTCTATTTTTATTTTTTAAAGATTTTATTTATTTTTTAAAGATTTTATTTATTTATTTATTTGAGAAAGAGACGAGTATGGGCAAGTGGGAGGGGCAGAGGGAAAGGGAGAAGCAGACTACTCCCTGAGCAGGGAGCCGGGTGTGAGCTCAATCCCAGGACCCTGATATCATAACCTGAGCCGAAGGCAGACACCAGGTGCCCTTGATTCTATTTTTAGAAAATCCCCACACCACAACTGAAATCATTAGGCCTGAAAATAGGTCATTACTAGTAATTCCAAGTGGTAGAACATGCCCAAATATCCTCAGAATACAACTATGTGAAAAGTATTCTTTTAGAGCTCCTGAGAAAGCTGAAAATTAACTCATCAGCTAATGCAGTAAACCAGGTCAAAAGTGAGTAATCAGACAGAGGCATCAAATCTTAACTCCATTTTAAAAAATCTATTCTAAGCCATTTCAAACATAGGATTTCATTTTACCAAAACTTTTGTTTAATGCTGCAATAACTTGTATCTTATGATGAACTGAAGTGTCAGACATTTAACTTAATGTAGATACACTTACTTCACAAAGAATTTTAAGGAATTGTACTTAAAGTACAAATAAAATATAAGTAGAAAATCAAGAACATGTAAATATCAAAACATACAGATCATAAAAGCCAGATCCGATGTTAACTAAATTTCACATTCACCTCTCAGCTTCTAAGAAACAAAAGCAAAAGAAGAAAAATAATTTAAACATTATGTAATATTTATAAAATATCAAAAAGAATCAGACAACAGAAAAAAGGAAACATTTTCTATTACTGAGTCCTAAAATAAATCATTCATATGACTGGACATGACATTTAACATGACTGGGATGACTCAGTAAAAATAATTCCTCAAGGAATGCAGGCAGTATAGCCCGAGCACCTAAATTCCAAGTGGTTCAGCTTGATCCATTGGAAGAAATGGATGGACTACATTGCCTTGAAAGGATCTGTTGGTCAACTTCTTTGAGTCAAGCTTTTGAGAAGAAGCGAAGAAAGGACAATTCTGGATTCTACTGTCTCATAAGAATCTGGTGCGCTGGTGTTTTATATCACTTGTTGATAATAAATCTATATAAGTTAGAGGCTTTATGTGCAGACCACAGATATAAAGAACCAAACCCACAGCATTAAGTACACGGTAAGTAATCACTATTTTTTCTTAAATCCAGACAGACAATAAAATTGGTACCTTACTGAGCATGTAAAGGAGCTAGAACTCTTGCCTAGATAGAGGACAAACACACCTAAATGTAAATGCTTAAATAAGTACTTGAATGGGTTCTTTCCCTTTAAAGAGTGGATCTCTACCGCAAGTATATATAAAAATATCAAAAATTCTTTACAGAAATATTAGACGTCTTGGTCCCAATCTATGCATGCTAAATCAAAATTTCTAAAAGTGGGGCCTACTAGAATTAAAAGTAGTTAAAAGTAGTTTTGGCCTGGAAAAATTTCAGTTACTAGTCACAGTATTTATTTATTCCCCCTTTCTAGTTAGCCAACCTAACATTCACTTTTCTATAGTAATCAGCAGCCTCTGTTGACACCTTCTGTATAGTGCCATTATATCTTTAAGTCAGGGGGGATCAACTACCCATTAGGGCATTTCCAATCTCATGGAGAAATGTCAGCCATCGGCTGGGCCTTGTTCTCTTCTGAAGCCTTAAAATGTTCTTACCGTCAACCACTAAATGCAAAAAAACCCCTCTGAAAATCATCACCCTCTCCTTCTGTCTCTCTCACAGACACATGCAACAATCTCACTAAAAAACTCTGAGCTTCAAGAGTACTTTTCAGGAGAGAGGTCTTGCTAGGGAATGAGCAACAGCAAATCTGAACTTCAATTAGTTTTTGTTCTGATAACTATATAATTTGGGGTTAGTATGCTTTTATTTTTTAAGTAACAAAGATGAAAATCATAAAAG
Organism: Ailuropoda melanoleuca; assembly: GCF_002007445.2. NCBI lineage: Eukaryota > Metazoa > Chordata > Mammalia > Carnivora > Ursidae > Ailuropoda > Ailuropoda melanoleuca. The sequence goes on from NC_048223.1 coordinate 97,990,357, forward strand.
ATTTATTGAAATAAATTTGGCAGTATACTAAAACAGTTCCTTTCTCATCTTGGAATATTTTTCTTCTCCCCCCCTTAACACACACACTCTTTTTGCACTTGTTTTACAGAGGAAGCATATGGGGAAGTAGAGACTAGTTTCTTAGGTTAATAGGGTGAAACTTCAATTAAAATAGATTTCTTGGGGGGCGCCTGGGTGGCGGAGCGGTTAAGCGTCTGCCTTCGGCTCAGGGCGTGATCCCGGTGTTATGGGATCGAGCCCCACGTCAGGCTCCTCTGCTGTGAGCCTGCTTCTTCCTCTCCCACTCCCCCTGCTTGTGTTCCCTCTCTCGCTGGCTGTCTCTATCTCTGTCTTATAAATAAATTAAAAAAAAAAATCTTTAAAATAGATTTCTTGGATTCCCTTACAGAGACAGATTGAGAAATTCTGTGATGGAAGTCAGGAATCTGCATTTTAAATAAGGACTCCTTGTAATTCTGATGCTGGTAGTCCAAGGACAACCCTAAAAAAACAAGACCCACAGACAAGTAGTACATGGATAGGTAGAACAGTCCATTCTAGGCAGAGGGAAGAATAAAAACAAGATATGAAGGCATCCATGCATACGCTATGCCTGATGAACAGGTGCTTCAGTCCTTACTGGTCCTCAGTTTCTTGTACCTGATAAATGAAGAGCTGGGCCACATTGTCTCTGAAGTCCTTCCCAAAGTTAATATTGGATCATCACCCAAAGTATCCAAGAATCATGGTTCACTGTTACCTGAAGATACCATGCTCATTGCTATTCATTTACTCACTCAGCAAACTTATTAAGTACCCATGAATGGAGAAACTCAGTGTTAGCCCTCAAACAATGTTTAGTCTGGTAGAGAGAGAAACAGATAATTACCATAAAGTGCCATAAAACAGCGAATTAGGGACGGCATCACAAAGAAAGCTTAAGTAGAAACTTTATAGGAAAAAGGGGGTGGCATTCCAGGAAGGAACGGCACATGAAAAGGCACGCAGGCATGACGCTACATGCTAGGCCCAGGATACAGTGAGCAGTTCGGTATGGTTTTATCATAACATACATGCTGGAGAGTGGTAAAAGCAAAAACAAACAAACAAAAAATACGAAACTTAGAAAGAAAGAAGACAGTTCATACACGCCATGTAAAGAGCTCAGATTTTACCACATGGAGGAAATGAAAATAAGGAATCAGGCCTGCATTTTAGGAAGTATAACGAATGAACCAATGAGATACCACCCTCCACCTGTCAGAATGGCTAGAGTCAATGATAAGAAAGAACAAGTGTTGGTGAGAATGTGGAGAAAAGGGAGCCCTTGTGAACAACTGATAGAAATGAAAATTGGTACAGCCACTGTAGAAAACAGTATGGAGGTTCCTCAAAATATTAAAAATAGAAATACCATATGATCCAGTAATTCTACTACTGGGTATTTACCCAAAGAAAACAAAAACACTAATTCAAAAAGATATATACACCCCTATGTCTACTGCAACATGAATACAATAGCCAAGATATGGAAGAAACCCAAGTGTCCATGATAGACAAATGGATAAAAAAAGATGTGGTATAATAATGTACAGACTTGTCCAATCACTATGCCGTATACTCGAAATTAATACATTGTGTGTCAACTATACTTCAACAAAAAGATGTGATATACATATGTATTTTATATATATACAATGGATATTACTCAGCCATAAAAAAGGATGAGATCTTGTCATTTTCAACAACATGGATAAACCTAGAGGGTATTATACTAAGTGAAATAAGTCAGACAGAGAAAGCCAAATACCATACATAACATATGTGGAATCTAAAAAACAAAACAAATGAATAAACAAACAAAAAGCAGAAACAGACCCACTAAATACAGAGAACAAAGTGATGGTTGCCAGAGGGGTGGGGGGTGAGTGGATGGGAAAAATGGGTAAAGAAGAGTGGGAGACACAAGTTTCCAGTTATGGAATGAATAAGTCATGAGGATAAAAGATACAGCATAGGGAAAAGTCAATGATACTATAATAGGGTTATATGGTGATAGATGGCAGCTATACTTGTGATGAGCATGGCATAATGTATAGACTTGTTGAATCACTATGTTGTATAACTGAAACTAATGTAATATTGTGTCAAATATACTTCAATTTAAATTTTTTTAATTAATTAATTCAATTTTAAAAATGAACCAGAGGGGCACCTGGGTGGCACAGCGGTTAAGCGTCTGCCTTCAGCTCAGGGCGTGATCCCGGCGTTATGGGATCGAGCCCCACATCAGGCTCCTCCGCTGGGAGCCTGCTTCTTCCTCTCCCACTCCCCCTGCTTGTGTTCCCTCTCTTGCTGGCTGTCTCTATCTCTGTCGAATAAATAAATAAAATCTTTAAAAAAAAAAAAAAGAGATGATGGCTGCTAAAGCAGAAAGAGGAGGAGAAACGTAGGCCCCAAAGAGCAGCTATTTAGAAGATAGAATCAAATAACCTGCTGACTGTGTGTGGGATGTTTAAAAAAAAAAAAAAGTGGAATTTCAGGATTGTTCTTAGTTTTAACTTCGGTGACTGAATACTGCTGGCTTCATTCAAAAAACAGGAAATAAAGAAAGTAAGATTTGTGAGGCAAGGTTGGTTTGAAACTGCATATTTAGAGTTTTGGAAATTGGGGTAAGGGTATCCACAGTCAGTCTGGAGTTCAGGTAGGGAGTGTGGGCTAAGGATAGACTTGGAATCATTACCCTACAGATGGTAGTTGAGGCTATGAAACTACTCAAGAGAACAAAATAAAAAGAGAACAAGATAAAGAACAAAACCCTAGAAGGCAACAGCTAATACTTGTTTTTTTTGTTTTATTTATTGCTTTTTTTAAGATGAACTTGAACATGCTCATATGCCAAAGAGGAGAAACTGACTAAAAAACCATAGAAAAGAGGTAGAGTGAGATTCCAGAGGAACGAGTATAGAAAATTTAAAATGCTCTAAGAAATGGGAGAAGAAAAGTAGAAAGTGATGTTAGAGAAACCAAAGAAGGAAAGTTCAAGACTGGGCAATGATCTACAGAACCAAGTGCATTTAAGAGGATACACTGGGGGGGCGCCTGGGTGGCGCAGTCGTTGGCATCTGCCTTCGGCTCAGGGCGTGGTCCTGGCGTTCTGGGATCGAGCCCCACATCAGGCTCCTCCGCTAGGAGACTGCTTCTTCCTCTCCCACTCCCCCCTGCTTGTGTTCCCTCTCTCGCTGGCTGTCTCTGTTAAATAAATAAATAAAATCTTAAAAAAAAAAAAAAAAGAGAAGATACACTGGGTTTGTCAATTATAAAGTCCTTAGTGATGGAAGCCAGAATATCATAGGTGGAAGAGTTAAAAAGACGTGCGGAGTGGGAGATTACCCTTTCCGCAAATTTGATGGTAAGGCAGAGGAAAGAGAAAGCAGAAATCAGAGGAAATCCAAGTGAAGGAATTTTCTTTTTGGTTTTTTTTCGGGAGATGAAGCCACTATAGGGAGGTAAGGAAAGGTATACTGAAGATAAAAGAAAAGGTTAAATGATGAAGCAAAGGTCCCAGGGAGACAGAATGGATGGGATCTCGGATACATATAGGTTGTGGATAGAAAAAAGCATACCTCTTTTAGCTGAGACAAGAGAGAAGGATATCTGCTGATGAAGTTAAGTTGGCCTGGTGGTCACTGTTGCAAATTCACTTCTGAGAGTCTATTTCCTCTGAAAAAGCAAAACCAGCTGCTGAAAAGTACAAGGTCAAAGATGGGACAGAAGGCTTAAACAGTGATAAAAGTTAGAATAGTAGCCGTGGGTGGAAAAGAAAAGAATGGCTGAGCTCCATTATGGACCTTACATATCGTCATGACGATAATCCAGTTTTGTGATTTTCAGTACTAGAATTTAATTATCTTTAGATATATGAATTGAAAAAGCAAATGGCTAAACTGAACTAGAGCAGAGAGCAAAAGCGGAGAAAGACAAAAGGCAAGGAAATTTTAGATACTGGTGTGAGTAAATAATGAACCAAGTAGTGTAGCTAGACAGGAAGAAAGTTAATCTAGGTAGAGACTGATGATGATAAAATAGTAGTCAAGCGACAGGGTCTTTATGAGGTCACAGATTAAATATAGAAAAATAAGGAAGAGGGAGAGATGAATAAACAGAAAGATGAGAGGACAATGCTAGAATTTAGGATTTTTAATATGGAAAAGTCTTAGACATTAAGGTTCCACAGACAGTCAATTCATAGATGCTGGAACTGTGATGCACATGACTGCTTTAGTCCCACCATGATCTTGTAGGAATTGAGTAATGAAGACTGACTTGCATGCTAAATTCATTAATAAAAGTGAGGGAGTAACCATGGAACTGATAAATGATGGTGAAGAGGAAGGTAGATAGTAATTAGACAAGGATTTCCATTATGTTTTACAAGGGTAGGATGGAGTGGCCTAGCAATGGAAATGAGAAGATGGAGCATATCAATGCCCCCTGTGGTATGTGGGGCATGACTTCCAATGTGGTGAGCTGCTGGGAAGGCAGAGGCCTTATGGGAGAGTCAGGATCCACGTATCAGGAGGAAGAATGTTCTGTAAGAAGAGGGGATAAAGGGGCGCCTGGGTGGCACAGCGGTTAAGCGTCTGCCTTCAGCTCAGGGCGTGATCCTGGCGTTCCGGGATCGAGCCCCACATCAGGCTCCTCCACTGTGAGCCTGCTTCTTCCTCTCCCACTCCCCCTGCTTGTGTTCCCTCTCTCGCTGGCTGTCTGTCTGTCGAATAAATAAATAAAATCTTAAAAAAAAAAAAAGAAACTTAGGCCAGAATGTATTTTATTTTTTTTANTTGTCTGTCGAATAAATAAAATCTTTAAAAAAAAAAAAAAAAAGAAGAGGGGATAAAGAAGAGTTTATTTACATCATATATGGGGAGTCCAGAGAAAGAGTTAATGTCTCTGGAAGAAGACTGATGATCAACAGATAGAGAAACTGTGGGGTAAGAATATGAGAAATTATCAGTGTGGTTACCAAGTATGATAGAAACTAGAAGTAGAATGGGATTTACTGATCTCAGATCTTAAATGAAACTCTCATAATACTGTTTCAGTATCAAGCTGCCAGAAACACTAGGATTTTATTTGGTTGCTGAGGTAAACAACAGTGTTAGTTTTGGTGACTACATTATGGAAAAGTAAAAAGAACATCAAGAAACTCAGGCAATCAATGAAACTCAGAATAAAAAGATTAATGATGCCTACACTTATCTGCCATTAATATGGACATTCAGAAAATAAAATTAAAGCTTAAACTCTCATGAGAAACTCACAAATTTCAAAGGGAAACTAAAGGGTATCTCCTGAAGCATGAAAGAGAGAGTTTGGAACATGAGGCAGTATTTTGATCTCTAGATAGTACGTTTATAGAATACTGCTTAAAAATACAAATCCATTCTGAATATTTACATTACACAGTGAGGTCCCAGCTTAAATTCACTCAATGTTTGGCAAGAATCAATATGACAGTACCCTGTTCCCAATTTCAGGATTCAGGGACTTTGTCCCCCCACCCCCATACACAGACAGCTACAGTTCTCCTTCTCACAGCAGACCCTCTGGTTTTACGACAGAAAAGCTCGGAAAAAATGGGCAAATGGGTGGAGGAAGACATAGTAGTATAGGATTGAGGATCCAAATTATTTTAAATACAAATATAGTGGAATGAGGGATAAAAATCCTCAGTGTGATTACTTTGTCACAACATATAAAATACCTATTAGGATTCATATAGGAAAGAACAGAATTTTACTTGGAAAAAAAGACTGGATCTAATGTGTAATCACCAGTAACTTACCTTCTAACAGAGGGAAATTTCTCAAAGAAAAAAAATAATAAGGCAGAGAGCTTAATTAAAAAGTATTCCAATCAGATCAAATAAAGAACATTTCTGAAAAACTCATGTTAAAATCCTGTGTAATTTAAAGGGGCAATTGCACATTTAAAATTTTTTTAAAAGATTTATTTTTTATTTGTTTTAGAGAGGTGGGGAGGGGCAGAGGGAGAGGGAGAGAGAGAATATCTCCAGCAGACTCCCCGCTGAGCACGCAGAGCCCAACTCCAAGATTGATATCACCACCGGGAGATCATGACCTGAGATGAAATCAAAAGTTGGACGCTTAATCTACTGAGCCACCCAGGTGCCCCATTTTTATTCTTTTCCAAATCAATCCCAATTAGAGTATCTTTTGTCTGTAGCCATATTATCTTTTCTTTCTTAAAAAAAACAAAACAACAGCAACAAAAACCAAAACAACTTTGGGAAGAGAGATCATTGGAAGGTAAAAGTAAATCTATACCTCCAGATAAGAAAATTGCTAATTTAGAGTTATCGCAATTAGTTTGTTTAGAGGCTCTTCAGGTTACAAAGCACTTTCCTATTTCACTGTCACAATCCACCATAATTTCAGGTGGGAGGAAGGACAGGGAATACTATGATCACCCAGGCTATTCAGATTGACAAAACTGCAGCTCATCAAGTTAAGGGACTGTAGGGATATCTGAAGTGGTGTCATCTTCTAAGGCTCACAATATGGAAGGTAACCATGCTTTTTGACAAAGCAGTCCACAGCACCGCCTGGCGGGACTCAAAATGACATCTTATTCTGGAAACAAGTAATATAATAAACTAAGTTCCTTCCTCGCATTTACCCTCTACAGCTGGACTTACAAATTCAAATGCCAGGCCGGTTGATATACCTAAGTAAAACATGTCCCAAATAAAGAAACGATAAAATAATAAAAAATCGATCAACACTGAGTCTCAGTGCTGTGGAGGCTAAAGGGGGACGGGAAACTGGAGAGGCTTACTCTTCATTGAGAAAACAACTGCAAATCACTTAAAATTGCCATGTACAGATCTGGTTTTCTAAATCTGATTTTTCAACTGGATTTTCATGTGAAAGCTCCGGACCTTTAAATGACAGCAACTTAAAACAAACAAAAAAACTGAAGCAAAACACTTTGGCAAGTGAGATTTGGACGATTAGTCTCAGTGAGATATTTGCTGGACTGATACTATTCACTTTAGCCTGTTCATTATTTAGGCCTACATACTTCATAACACCTATGGAAGTGTAGTTATAATAGTATATCTCACTACATACATCCTATATGTATTTTTAAAAACAGTACCCCTGTTGGGGTGCCTGGCTGGTTAAAGTCTATGAAACTTCCTGCTCTTAATTTTCGGGCAGGTCATGATCTCAGGGTCCTGAGACGGAGCCCTGCATCAGGCTCAGCGGTGGGTCGGCTTGAGATGTTCTCCTCCCTCTCATTCTGTCCCTCCCCTCAAACCCTCTCTAAAATAAATAAATAAATCTTTAAAAACACAAAAACAAAAAAAGTACCCCTGTATGATAATTACCCTAGAAATTAAGTGAATTTAAGGAACAGCACAGATTACATATTATTTGCACATGCACTCATATTCTACGTAGCCTATAACATTTCTATTTAAGAAAGTACTGTTTGACTTTTTCCTTTTTTCACCACTATCATTGTTCCTAAATTCCCACAGCAGAAGAGCCGTAGAAATTCAAGATGGGAGACCCAGCAAGGATTTTACTCAGAATGACAATACGGCCAAACGATTTCGAGGCTCGGACACATCGAGCGGTATGTAGTTATCTCAGATGATAAAGCGAGCAGAACTTCCGTATGCCACAATGTACCAACATATCCTGGAACATTATTTTTGCAGCAGTTGCTTGACTTCCAAATTTCCCCTTCCCCAAATATACAAGGCTGTTAAGTTTTAACCACCTTCTAAGTTTCTCTGGAGTCCAAGCGCCAAGCACAACGCCTGGTGCAGAGAGCAGCTAGAAAACGTCTGTTGAATGTCTGAATGAATGAAAGCCTCCATCACACCGTTGTGCTGCTTTCCTTACTACCGAGTTTCCTAACTTGATCCCCGCCAGTTTCCCAGGACACGTTTCAAAACACAGAACATTTTCACTGAACTCCTTATTTTAACTCGGAGTGAGTCGCTGGGAAAAGAAAATCAATGTAACCTGTTTCGTTTATGAAGCAAAGATGACACGACACGAGCGAGCATGTCCTGCGTGCCCTATTTAAGGCTTTTAGAAGTATTAAATTGGTTACACTCATACCAAGCGCCCGAAAAAAAAAAGAACCCCTGGCATCTTTTGGGCGCTCCTTGGGATGCCACCCCCAAAGCACTTGAAATCAAAGAAGCGCTCTTCTCCCGGCGCGGTCGAGGCAGCGGGTCGCGCGGGCGCCGGGAGCGCCACCATCCCCGCCGCCTGGCCCGCACGCCGGCAGGAGACCATAGGGCGCACCTGGACCGCGGACAGCGGGCTTGCGAGCTTGTCCCCCGGGACGCCGGCCGTCGCCGCGAGCCCGCGCCGGCCGGGGAGCTCGCGGCCGGTACTCACCCATTGGGGATACTGTTCTTCTTCACCATGGCGCGAGACGTGCGGGGCTTCCACGCGCCAGGACACCGCGCTCTCAGCTCTTTTCCGGAACAAACCCTCAGGCAGCGGCGGCCACTGGGGCACACACCCAGACCGCAGGTGATCAGAGCCGGCGCTCCTGCAGGCGTTACAGGCCCAGGGCACGGCGGGAGTGACAGGCTCCGACGCCTCAATTCCAGTCAGAAGCCCAGGCAGCGGGTGAACAGACGTAGCGCACCGAAGATTCCCGAAGGCGCACGCTCTTCGCTCGCTGGGGACCCAGCCGGCTCAGGGGCCGCATCGCGCATGCTCCTGGACGGCCTTGACGTCAATCCCCGAGGAGGGAGCGTTAGGCGGGCGGTGGACGCGGTCGTGAGGAACCTTGCGGGGCGGTTGGTGACCTCTCAGAGTCCGCGGTAAACGGTGCGTCCTGCCTTAGCCGTTCATAAATAGCAAGAGTGCACTTTCCATCCAGGTGAATGTCATACTGACCCCTGACCCCTGACACCCCGGTATCTTGTCTGCGGAGCCCTGTTCTGTGGACTAAACTAGCGGCGGTCTCCTAGAACCAGACACAGACCGGCACAGACCGCTGGGATTTGTAGTCCCCAGAACCTGGCCAACCAGTCAGTCATTCCCTTTGGGAATTAAGGGGGTTGACAACCACTCCATTTTGCAGCGTTCGAGAGTAGTGCTTAATTTGCATCAAATCCAAGACCATGTTATTTATTGAGTGCCTATTTTGTGCTGAACATCTTGCTAGGATTGGTGGAGGATAGATGAGTTTGGATCCCGGCTCTCGTCCTTGCTTTAGGGTAGGCAGAAAGATGAACTTGCAGAGTTGGATGTAATGAACAAAAATTATGATCATAGTGCTTTTGGAGTCATGGAAGGGCCAGAGTCCGAAAAAAATTTCCCGGAAGTTGTGGAGTTTGAATCAAGCTTTGAGACGTGGAATGCTCCTAGATTAGAGGAAAGTTGCAAAAATCCAAGGATGGATGTGGAAGGGAGTATAAAGAAGGGTGACCAGGCTGTAGTCAAAGGTTTATGTTAGAGCGTGGGAGAGAGGCACGACCGTCTTTTGGCCTCACTTTCAGGAAGGGCCTCATTTTGACTCTCTTTCCGGTTGAGACTCTAAGTACAGGCACTGAGATGTATTGTCAGGTTTAAATAAAAGGCAACATCACAGGGCTTACCTGCGTCCACTTTCTGGACATCATGGCCCGTGTTGCTCTATGAATTAATACATTTTTATAAATCCTGTAATTAATTGGGAGTGGTAAAATTACATTACATAGTGTGTATGTGTGTTAGATATAAACTTTCAAAATACACCACAGTTTTTGTAACCTGTTTTGGCATTAATCAATCTCTATATACCTAAAGTCTCAAGGTAAGTGAACCCAAATCTTTCTTGACCTATAGGAGCAGGTTATGGTGATTTGGGGGCTTAGTTCTGTGTGAAGTGGATGATTTAGTTTTGATGCTTTTTAAAGACATATATAAATTCACAGAAAATCCTTTGTCAGGCCACTTGTTCCTAGTTTTTTTTATTTTAGAAAATAAGATTATAGTTAACTAAAAGGTATTCATTTTCAAATTTGTCAGATAATGAAACACCTGCTCTCTGTAAAACATTGTGAAATAATGCTGTTATATTTCCATAACTTAGTACCAGTATATTTGTAATATATTTAATAAATTTGGCCTTAATTTTACCATAACTTTTAGCAAGACTTTAAGTTTTTTGTATAGCATCATAATGCAAATCAAAGGAGTGTGGAGAAGCATGATTTGGGAAACACTGCTATAAGGGAGTTCAGAAAGGACTGATCATACTATGTGACAATAGATGAACTAAAATAAAGATAGGGGCGCCTGGGTGGCACAGTCGTTAAGCGTCTGCCTTCGGCTCAGGGCGTGATCCCGCCGTTATGGGATAGAGCCCCACATCAGGCTCTTCCTCTATGAGCCCGCTTCTTCCTCTCCCACTCCCCCTGCTTGTGTTCCCTCTCTTGCTGGCTGTCTCTATCTCTGTCAAATAAATAAATAAAATCTTTAAAAATAAATAAATAAATAAGTAAAATAAAGATAAAGTTGGATTTGGGGCTGAATTCAGTTCCGCTAAGGAAGGAAGGTAGATTAATACATTTGGAAAGATTTCCAAGAGCTAGGAAAAACTAAAAGAGAAACAAATTCCTAGTTAATTCATAATTAACCAAAGAAATATTAATAGGTATCAGAATATGCATGCTGTGACCATTCCATATGCTAGAGATTTTTCTGTAATTTTATTCTGCTAACACTCCTGAAACGAAATGGCATGTGACAGAAGTAATCAAGGTGATTTAATATTAAATTTACACACAACATAAAATTTCATTTCAGGAATCACCGTAGTGATAAAGGCACAACTGGATAAATTTGCAGAACCCAGAGATTTCTAAATGCTAAGCAAGAGGCAAACATTTATACGCATAAATTGCCTTCTGTTTGCTATGGATCAGAAAAGGCTGAATGAACTACTTGACTTTAATTCTCAGGTTTTGACTATGGACCTCCCGGTCATCTGAAACAAAAATAGCTAATCCTCAATTTCCTTACCCTTTAGAAAGAGCTTTAACTGTAAGAATTGCAAATTAGCAATAACCTTGAAGAGAAGATTGGGTTTAACTGTTGGAGCCAGTTCTTCAACAAAGAGTTGAATTGCTGTAAGAAGGTAAAAGTCTGAGTCACAATTTTTCCTTACTTCTGCAAGATTTTCAAAAAAAGCAAATGCATTTTTTTTCCAGATCTTCAATTTTATTATTTTGTCTATAATCATTTATTTATCTTATATCATTTATGGAATGATAAATGAACCAGGTTAGAAACATCTCCATATCTGCAAAACAATACCTTGTTAAAAATTTCTTGTATGATAATTTTTAAAATTTATCATAATATAAATATCTATAAGATGTGCTGTCACTAATGTTTCCCCTAGTTTAGCAGACAAAATTTACAGATGTACCTATCAGCAAGCCAGGTATTGATTTCAAGGTCATTTTAGACGTTCTTGCAGAATGCAAAGTAAATTAAAAATTCTCTTTCCTGGCAATATATTCCTATTGTGCCTAATTTTGTTATGTTAGTAGAAAAAATCTTAAAGATATTTTAAAGAGTCTTAAATCAATTTCCTAAATGTCTGTTTACTGATTAAACAAAGACTGTAGACCTGATTCTCTTCTGTTCTTCTGTTCTCTTCTGTTACAGTAATTCTAATTATCTTCTGAATTTCTCACCTGAATGTCCCATAAACATCCATTAGCAACATCCAAAAACTGAACTTACTGATTCCTACCCCAACTACATTCCTACTTTGACAATAATTGAAATGACGCTACCTCTCAGTGACTCAAACCAAACACCTGGTTTGGCTCTTCCCTCACTTTGTCTCCTCCATCTAATTGCTCATGAAATCTTGTGACTTTTACTTTTTAAATGAAGCTTTCTCCACCCTCCATTTCCACTTCCATTTTTGATTCTGATCCCTAGAATCTCTCATTGGGACTATTATAATGGCCTCCCAACCAATCTTCCTGTATCTGGTATATATCTATCTCCATGTTTAATCAGATATTTTTTTCTCACTTAAGTTTTATAGTTCTTAGAGGGTTCCCACATATTTTAATTGAACTTATTCCTAGGTATTTTGAAAATGTTTTTGTTGTATTGCTATTATGAAAGTGATTTTTCTCTATTATATTAACATATAGGGAAGCTATTAACTTTGACATATATTCCTCTTGTATTCTGCCACCTAACTTTCTTTTTTTTTTTTAAAGATTTATTTATTTATTTATTTATTAGACAGAGAGAGACAGCCAGCGAGAGAGGGAACACAAGCAGGGGGAGTGGGAGAGGAAGAAGCAGGCTCCCAGTGGAGGAGCCCGATGTGGGGCTCGATCTCGGAACGCCGGGATCACGCCCTGAGCCGAAGGCAGACGCCTAAGGACTGTGCCACCCAGGCGCCCCTCTAATTGTGTCTAAACTTTTTGATTGAGTGTCTTGGGTTTTCTATGTATAAAAACTTATCCTCTACAAGCAATGATAACTTTGTCTTCTCTTTTCTAATAATTATACTTCTTACTTCTTTTATGTGTCTTATTACATTAACCAGAATTTTTACTATATACTAAAGGTGATGGTGTATTTCTTTGTTTAGTTTCTAGTTAAATTAAAACATTTAAGTAGCATACTTTAAGTATCACATCATACTTTCAGTAGTATATCATCCTTAAGACTATTTCTTATTTATTTAGAAAGTGGAAATGAAAGAACCATCATGAAAAAGATCTCAAAGAGAAAAGAAGATATGAAAAAAAAGGTAAGGTATTAATGGAGATTATAACGATTTTGATTATACTAATAGCCCAATTATAAATGTAGGATAATCCTGAACAATGTGATATATTTGGCTCTATATTCAAATCATACAGTTCATATGTTAAAAAAAATAATGAGCTTAAGAATGAATTATACTCTTTGGTGTGTTAGTAATGCCATAGTATTAGAGGTGAGTTATTTATTTATTTATTCCCTTATGTAAGTATTAATTCATTTACCTGTTCTCTCAGCCAGCAGTCCATTTTCTGTTTTGCTCAAAAAAGAAGAAAGTTTTTATTTTTTTAGTGAGTGACTAAAACATATAGGACCAATATCTACACGTCTTTTAGAGTAACTCCAGTTAAGATTCATGTTTTATCCCTGTCTTCTAGATAGGGATGGGAAGTTTGAAGAAGTGTGCAGAATCCTAAGAATGCTGGGTGAGATTATTGGAAATTAAAGGGAGACCTCTATCAATCACTTACTGTCCATTGGTCCAGAATAGAATTAGGTATTTTTAATTGTGTTGAGGAAGATACTGAACATCTTAGTTTATGCTGATCTTATTCAATAGTTCTTAAGTGTGATACAGGAAGCACTGGTGGATTTTGAAGTTCTTTCAGGAAGCCTGTAGACTAGGCTCTTATTGTGATAATGTCTTTTATTTTAGTTGTTATTTAAGGAGTGTTTTGCTATTGTATTTAAACTTAAAATGAAAAACTTATAGTCTGTATCGCTCTAAAAACAGACTTAACATTGCTAGTATGGTTTAATTTCAGAATATTGAGGCTTAAAAAACTTAAAAGGAAGTTTGAACATATCAAGTTTTTTTATAAAGGTGAATATTCAATTAGAAATACCAGTAGGCAGCTAGAAATATGGTATTCAGGATCAGTAGTCAAGGTTGGAGACAGATTTGGGAAGCCCTAGGAATACATACACTCTCCAAAGCCTTGGAATGTGCCCACATGTAAGCTATGAAGAGAAGCGTGACCATTGAAGAACACAGGGAATAAGTGGCCAGAGAAGTAGAAGAAAGGAGAGCAACGTATAGAAAGTTTCCAGAAAATAAAGGTGCCAACATTATCAGATGCTACAGAGTAATCAAGTAATAGCTAACATGGATAGAATGTTGAGTTTCAAAGTATTTTCATATGTCTGGTCTTATTTGGCCCTCCTAAGAGATATGTAAAGTTGGCAATATACGAATACTAAGAACCAACCATTGGATTTTATCATTAAAAGGTCCTTTTTTGATATTACAGAGAGAAATTTCTTAACTTAAAAATCCACTGTATTTAAAGAGCTTGTACCAATTGATAAAAAGATGAAATTTAAGAAAACAGGCAAAGGACGTTAACTGGCATTTTAAAGGTGATGACTTTCAAAGGGCTGATGAACATATGAAAAGATGTTCAATGCCAAAACAAAAAGATGTAAGGTAACCCACCCCCACCCAACTTTTTTGCAGATGTTGGAAGATAACAGTGCAGAAGAGAATGTAGACAAGCATCTCCAAAAAGGTTCTCAATAAGTATACCACAACTCTGATACTGCTGGTTTCTATTTTTTAAAGATGTAAATGACTACTCCTATCCTAGGGTTTCAACTGGAAACACAAGTTTCTTTTCTTTTTTTTTTTTTTTTAAGATTTTATTATTTATTTATTTGTTAGAGAGGGAGAGAGCACAAGGGGGGGTGCAGCAGGCAGAACAGGGGAACACAAGTTTCTTAAGAAATGAGTTCAAACAGAAACTAAACTTCCTAGATAATACAAGATGGGCATAAGAAAATGTATAGTAAAGTCAACACATGTAAAAAAAACCAAATTTTGTTTTCTCTCCCCTTCTGCAAACATGGAGAAGCCACTAGTGCTTGAGACTGTGCTAGTCCATAAACATGCATAGATACGGAACCTGCTTCAGGAAGCTCCAGATCTCAGGGAGAAACATACATGAATATGGTTGAAGCCTGATTCATTCATCCACCAAATATTTATTGAGACCCTACTTCGTGGCATCTGCCATTCTAAATTCTGGGAGTAGAGTATAAACAAACCAACTAGTAATTTTTATTTTTTTTATTTTTTTATTTTTTTTTAAAGATTTTATTTATTTATTTGACAGAGATAGAGACAGCCAGCGAGAGAGGGATCACAAGCAGGGGGAGCGGGAGAGGAAGAAGCAGGCTCCCAGGGGAGGAGCCTGATGTGGGGCTCGATCCCAGAATGCTGGGATCACGCCCTGAGCCAAAGGCAGACGCTTAATGACTGAGCCACCCAGGCGCCCCCAGATTCCTTTCTCTCCAGTTTAATCATATTGAAGTAACCTGGCTTTATTATTTGTATACTCTGCAGAACAGTCTACATAGAATATGACTGTTCTCATGCTTATCTGAGCTTGCTTTTTTCTTTGTTTTTTTCTTTTTTTGACTGATTACAAAGAAGGACTCTCTCCAATAGATGAGGATATAGAAGGCAGGGGAAAAACTCACAAAAAGAAGCAAGTTTCAGTCCTGATTATTTAGTCCAGATTGGAAAAGAGGGAAGGGACGACAGCAATCGGTCTTAGGTTCTAAACTCACATGGGGCAAAGACCCAGTCTTTGTAATTGTCATGATCTTTAGAAATGCATGCAGTTTAGCTATTTAATAAGCACTTTTGCTGCTATTGCTGTTTTATTGTAAGAAAGTGTCATGAACTCTGTATTATGTTGACTTCTTGATAGATTTAGATGCAGAGGAAAATCAAAATGTAATAGAAACGCTGAGAGGCAAAGTAAGAAAGAAGCTAAAAAATGCTAAGGTAATGCTTCTTTTTTTCTTTCCTGTTTTCATATTTACTGTTTACTGCAATATGTATCATAATAAACTTTTCTTTGTCAAAAAAGAGTGAAAATTTAGCCTCAACATTGCTCCTAAATTCCCAAAAGCTTCAAATTATTTTCCATGCCTTTTTTTTCCAAACCATGGTAACTATATATGACATCTCAAGGGAAAACATGTATATACTTGTTAAAAGAAAAGCATTGAGAAATCTTGATTTTTATCCATTTTGGATAAAAAACTTATGAACATAATTATGTCTGTATTTGTGAGGATTAAATTTTCCACACCATTTACTTATGTTGTGTTTCAGATTAATAAAGGTGAAAAGTCCTCACCTCAGCTACTCATTGATGAGAAGATATATCAATGGCCTAAGGTAAACAATTTTTTATACTTTTTAAAACAGCTTTATTGAGGTATACTTTATATAGCAAAAAATCACTCATTTAAAGTGTATGATTTAATGATTTTTAGTAAACTTACAGAATGATGAAGTCAGCCCTATAATCTGTTATTATCACTCCACAACAATCCCTCAAACCGATTTACAGCACTCTCTATTCCTACCTGATGTTATTTTCATCCTAAAAAATTATAATAAAATATTATAGGTGATCCCTGACTTACAGATTTTGTTTTACAATTCAGTGTGTAATCGCATATTTGAAATTTGAGATGACAACTCCTGTTTTGGGGAACTATCTTACTTAGGGTAAAGGTTGCTAAGCACGTTTAGCCAAAAGATTCCAAGTAAAATGTCTTAACTAGGATCGAAGTTTTATTTCTCTCTACTTGTAACAGGTAAGTAGTCTAAACTGCTAGGAGAGTTCTCCCATCTTCAGCAGATGGTTTCAATCTCAGAGTCTAGTGGCCAGGCTCCAGTGCCTTTGTTTGCTGGCCACAGGGAAAGAAGGAAAGAGCCAGAGGGTTGCTGATTAATCTCTTACAGGACAAGACCTGCAAACTGCATACATTATTTCCCCTAAAGGAACGTGGGGGAAATGTTTAGGTCCCCCCCCAAAAGTAGATTCTGTTACTAGAGATGGGGAAAAGGCAAGAATGGACAATTAGCCATTTCTGCCGTAAGCAACAAGACTAACTCTATAAATTTTAAAATGCAAGGAATTTTTTTTTAAGTCATCTTTGTCTCCCCCACAGTGCCCTTCTTGGGTGCTTAGTAAGAATTATTTTAATTAAATTTAAAAGTAAAAGCAGACTAAAAAAAAAAAAAAAGATGTGTGTGCATGCTATTCATTCAACAAATGAAAGTGTGCCTAAGTTGGATTTATGTAACTGTGAATAATAAAATATTGCAAGCTTGTCAAAGTCAGTCCAGAGTGTCAAGGAAGAGGTGAAAAAGAAGGGAAATTGGCTTCTGAGACTGCCAGATAGGAGTATCTGCTCAGGAAGTTGAGGATTTTAGCAAGTGATTTTACGATGAGCAGAGATGAAGGGAAATAAATTATATACTGACAATTTCGATACGCAGCATTATTGCAGGGTGAATAACTTTTGAAGTTAATGTGACAGCTAAATTGTAGGTACAAACAGGATATAAGATAAGCTTTGTATTTTATTTATTTTTAAATTCTTTGACTTCTAGTAACTATGAGTTTTACTTTTTATTATAGAATTAATTTCTTCCCAACTCTCCATAAAAACAGTTCATTTTAATATGTGTGTGAGAAAGAAGTGGTAAGTGATTTACACGTAAAAGATTCAGACTTGACAGTACTGAAAAATGGAAGCTTATTTATCAGCAAATTTATAACTAAGGATATGCCCCTTTTAATACTTTTAACTGTCTCCAACCACAAGAACGTAGGTGGGCTGGTGGTACTGGGGTGTGAGTGCACACATCCATGAGAGCATCTGAAAACAGGGAGAGAAAAGAAGAATTTTCCCTGAGCCCCCATTTTGATCAAACTGTAAGGTAATACTCAGTACTCTGGCTAGAGTGAAGAGAGATTTGGGGAGGCAGAAGATTTGGGCCCTACTTTATTCTGTTTCTTATTGTAGTTAACAGAACCTTCAAAACAAAACCCAAAAAACTTAATGAACCGAACACACTCTTGCCGCTCCTTGCTCATGAATAGGATGACAGCTACTGTTTACCATATTGCAGAAAAGTATTTCTTCCACTTATAAGCAGAGAAAATAGTCTTTTCCACCCTGAATACTGGTTTACTGTTGTTTAATCCACAGACTGAAGTCTCACTCGATGAAGGTCTTTCGTTTTTCATGCCAGGTGGTGAAGACGGCTCAGCAGTGGGCCGGTGTTCAGAGCAGGTTGGATTTGCTCCCCTTCCTCTCATGTCTCAGGCAAATAAGCTCTTTATTAAAGGCATAGAATGAAATACTTGGATGGGAGATGAAATTTTTATTATTGAGCCACCCTTTTCTCTTTGAATTAAGAATCTGTTCAAAATAATAATTCCTAACATTTATTGAGTACTTACTGGATGCCCAATGTTATATCAGATTTTTAATATGGATTACATCCTTCAATCCTCATAGTAATTGTGTGAGGCAGGTGTTATTGTAATGTTTACTTTAAAGGTGAGGAAGCTCAGGGATGGAGGGTGAAACATCAGTAGAGCTGGAAGCACTGGCTGTCAGCTCCAAACCTTGTGTTCCTTTTCCTTTTGTTGTTCCTGTCTTTCTCTCCAAGTGTCCCCCCAATTGTTCTCCATAATCTCTATTACTCTCCATGGATGCCATATTCTTCATCCTTCCCAGTCTGATCCCAGACCCTTCTAATTTCTAGCAGTTCTTCCCCGTGCCTCCCAAACTCCTCAGCTCCCTGTTATTCCCTTGTGGTCCTCTCCTCCCGTACCAGTTGGTCTCATGGGTCTTTCCCATCTCCTGACTATCCATCCCTCTGCTCTTCCTGTCTGCTCCTGTTCCTTTAAACTTTCTCCAGTTCCTCTCTGCCTTTAGTCTCTGCATGGTTTCCTTGGTCCTCTCCCCCAGTACTACTGGAGAACTCCCCTAGAGTTCTACCCAGTATCTTCTGATGCAGCTCAGCATTGCTTAATCCCTCAGGCCTCCTGAGTCCCTCTTGGACACCCATTTCCTTTCCAATTTACTTCCCAGTCCCTTCCATCCCCCTTTCTTTGCAACCTGCCCAGTCCTTTCATTCCTTCTTTGTTATTGTTGGTTTTTCTACAATAAAAACAGCTTTATCTTTTAAAAGTTTAAAGAAAGTATGTACATTATTTCTTTAAAATGCAGAAAACCATGTGAAGAAACTAAAAATCACATGAAATCCCACTGCTCTGATATAAACCACTATCATTTTTCATACCTTTCTCAATACTTATGCCCGCACTTGCACATACACGGACTTTTGTATGAATAGAATCATATTTGTAAATGACAATTTCATTTTTCCAGTTGCTCAGCCAAACCCTGGTGTCATCCTTGGATCCTCTTTTACTAACAGACCTCATATTCAATTCATCACAAATTCTGTTCTACCTTCAAAGTATTCCAGAATCTGACCCCCTTTTCACCACTTCCACTGGTATAACCCTAGTCTAAGCCACCATAACCTCTCATCTGGATCATTGCCAGTGTCTCCCTCTGTTTTTACTAGTGGCCCAACAGTCTCTTTTCTATATCATACAGTGGTCAGAGTGTTCCTGTCAAAATCTAAGACGGACCATTCTTTTGCTTACACCTTCTAATGTTTTCCTATCTCACTCAAAATAAAAACTAAAGTTCTCCAAAACCTATGTGACCTCACCCCCCACGGTACCTCTCTGACCTCATTTCTTACCACTTTGCACTTCTGCCAGCCAACTCCGGCCAGATTGGCCTCCTTCCTATTCCTTACGACATGCAAAGGACTTTTTATCTTTTATTTGTTAAAAAGCTCTTCCCTTATCCTCTCTCTCTCTCTCTCTCTCTCTCTCACTACCTTTAGGTCTCCGTTAAAATGACACATCATTTAAGATACTGTATCTGACAACCCTATCCACAATAGTACCCCTACCCACCTAGCCTGGTTTTCTCTATCCTCTTATCTTGCTTTTTTTCCCCTTCAACACACTTATCACCACCGAGCATTTATTTCTATATCTATTTTTTCATTTTCTTCCTGAAACATATTAGACACTCAGTGAATATTCCAATGAATATTGAATAAATGAGTTTCCAACATGTGCCTGCTCTGCCACATCATCTGACCTCCCGGAGTCTCACAATATGGGTTAAGGAATGAGCTTTTCTGGGAAAACAAGAGAAGGTCACCCAGTGGATACCAGGGGGTCAGATTGGGCTGCTTTTCCTTCCCAGAGGGCGTGCATGTGGGAAATTAGGTCAGTGAGGCAGATAGGCTATTTGGGCTTTATTAAGGTAGGTTTAGATGTGGGTTGTTTGGAGGCCTTGCCTTGAAAACCATTGCCCCGTACCTGGTGACTTCGAGGTCCATAGGAAACTACTGTCCTCATCACAGGGAGGAGAAATCCACTGTTTGGGAGACGGAGTTTCTTCCTGGTGGGAGAAAGGGGAGTCCTGGTCCCAAATAGGTTGTCTGGGCAGCCCAGTGAGGTCCAAGGTTATTTTTGGACAGTTCTACTCATCGTACCATGATTAGCAAGGCTTGCTCCTGTGACATAGGGGGAAATATCTCTTTTTTACCACACTATGCTCAGGAGTATCCATCTAGAGTTATGAATGGAAAGTCTGAATGCCTTCTGACCTCATACTCCCTGTCACACAACACCTAACCAGACACTGCTCTGCTGCGAGCTGCATAGTGAAGACCAGGAAGGTGATCTGGGAGAGCAGCTAGCCTCAGATTAAGTCAGGAATAGTTGGTCAGGTCAGGCTTATATTGGTTGAAATCACAGTTTGTCTCAGGCTAAAAATATAGGCTAGTTGAATAGGGTAAGGTTTATAAAAGAGGCCTGTTTAGTCACAAATAAAAGGCTGGGATCCAAGATAAGGGCTGACATGCTCAGCCGTCAGGACAGGCCTTAGCTCTGAACGCAGGTTGAAAGCCCTGGTCCACACTGAGGGTGTATGAGGGATGTATAGTAACGGGAGCTCGAGCCCCCCCCCCTTTTTTTTAAAGATTTTATTTATTTATTTGACACAGAGAGACAGCCAGCGAGAGAGGGAACACAAGCAGGGGGAGCGGGAGAGGAAGAAGCAGGGTCTTAGCAGAGGAGCCTGATGTGGGGCTCGATCCCAGAATGCTGGGATCATGCCCTGAGCCGAAGGCAGATGCTTAACGACTGCGCCACCCAGGCGCCCCTCGAGCCCCTTTTTGTAGGTGACTGAATCTTCAGAGATCCCCGTGTAGAGATCCCCCAAATCTTGCTTCTAGATGTCAGTGTCATACCTGGTTTGAATTCTGGAAAAGATGCCATAAAGGTTTTTGGATATAAAATACTTTTTTGATTTCATGATGGGGATAGGAAAGAGGGTATAATGTTGTGATGACTTGATATGAACCTGGGTGTTGATTAACTATATTAATTTCTTAATTTTGTCAGAGCTAGTCAAAGCTACGTAAGGTTCTCTATTCAAAGGAATTCTGTGATTATTTTTAAATTTAACTGCTTAATTCTAAATGTATGTTTTGGAAAATTGAGGGATTTTATTTGTATGACTCACACATTTTCTGTCTCCTTCTGTTTTTCAATATATATAGATTTCAAATTAGACAAGTACAGTCATCCAGAATTGGTGATTTTTGTGTGTGTGAAGAGACTCATATAAAATTTCCAATCCTGATATAAAAGTATACCATTTTTATATTTAGTAATACGTCTGTTTTGATACCTATATTCAGATTGTTTGTAATTTTCATAGTATCTATCATATTTCAGAATTTCACTATAATCACTCAGATGTAGACTTCTTTTTTTTTTTTTAAAGATTTTATTTATTTATTTGACAGAGAGAGAGACAGCCAGCGAGAGGGAACACAAGCAGGGGGAGTGGGAGAGGAAGAAGCAGACTCCCAGTGGAGGAGCCTGATGCGGGGCTGGATCCCAGAACGCCAGGATCATGCCCCGAGCCGAAGGCAGACGCCTAATGACTGACCACCCAGGCGCCCCTCTGCTGTAGACTTCTATGTTAACTCTTTTCTTTTTTTTTTAAATACCATCCAGAAACCAGCATGACTGCTCCATATCATTTTAGGTAATACTGCCTTCTGAATGGTGAAAAAAAAAATGCGGTTTAAGGCTGCATGGCTTGACGTCTCTGGACTTTGCCTTACACTATGAATTCTTAGTGGTTGAAATATCATAGTCCAATATCTCAGGGCATTTTCCATGGGAGAGGAGGTGCTTGATTGTAGTTCTATTTCAGTAGTCCTTCATTGTGAATTGCAAAGAAGGGTTATAGAAAAATCATACTATGTACTATTAAGCCTTAAATGAGTTCTTCCTATGTTCAATGAAATTTTATTATAACAGTTTCAACTTGAACTAGGTGGCTTGGCTCAGAAAGACAATTAACAGCAAGGTCCCAATACATCTCGTTTATCTATATATTAATCATTAGGAACAGCATATTTACTTATTTTTTCTTTTTGGTATTCAACAGAGATCAGTAAATGATAGTTACCCCAAACATTTTTCGCTTGGTGATAATTTACAAAATTTTGCTGAAGGCCAAGATGATTTTATGGAGAAAATCATTTTCCCCAATTTACTTGAAGTAAAAGCTGCTGAATATGAAGATGATCAAGAACAAATAAAGAAACAACAGGCAAACATTTTTGTGCCAAGTAGTTCTCCAGGTAAAACTGTTTACAACAAAATATTTAAGTCATTAATCATATTATAGAATAATATCTTCTTTGTATGTTGGATAGATAAAAAGTACTGATCTAAAATTACAGGAAGTTTTCTGTATTTGTTCTTCACGTCTTCTCTGACTTTAAGGAAACTAGTTAAAAGAACTCATTTATCATATATATATATATATATATATATATATATATATATATATTTAGACTTCCTGCTAAACTTTAGTGGTAGGGTATATGATAGTTACCTTTTTCTTCTTGTTTGGTCAATACCAGTTTAATATTTTGGACTTCAAAGTAATATCTAGGTTTTGTTCTTAAGTGGCCAACCAGCGTAAACTGCCAAAAGATATGATTCCACGCGTTTTGGAAGATGAAGGATTCTATATTCAGAGAAAGCCAAAAATATATAAAAAGACCTGCAACAAAATGGAAAATCGCCTGCTTACCCTAGAAGAGGCAAGTGCGCCAGCTAACAAGTTACACCACTCATTGCTAGTGTGTGACAGTTGTTTTTAGTGAAATATTTTTTTATGATATTTCTTGAATATTTTTGATAGGGAAAGTGTTGGTTTGAAGAAAGTGGAGAAATTATGTCATTACCTTCACCCATTAGACAGTCATGGAACTTCAGGTCAGACACAAGCAAGGGATCTTTAAATCCAGCACTAAAGACCATATACAGAAAGGTAACCAACAGCAGTTTATTTGTGATTCTGGTTGGAATCAATTGTAATTAAATTGTAATATCAATTGTAATGTCAATTACAACTTATGTGTTTGTGGTGTTAATTTATCCTGTAAAGGTACTAATAAATCTAGTAATGTAATGTCAAAACTATCATGAAATGTAAAATAGCTGTTAAAATTATGTTTTTGAAGAATATTCAGTGATATAGGGAAATACTCAAAATGCAAAGTGAAAAAACCAGAATGCAAAGTCATATTATATGATCCTAATTTTATAAAAACAGATAATGAATGAATGAATTTCTCAATGAATGAATAAATACATACATATATGAGTAGATAGATTAAAAGAGTGGGAAATATATCAAATTATCTCTGGATAGTAGGACATGATTATTTTAATTTTTTTCTTTATTTCTTTCTCTATTTCTTTGTTTTCTAAATTTCAAAAATGAATGTGTATTATACACATAATCAAAGAAACAAATTTTATATAATTCCAAGACATTATGAAAATTAGAAGTCCATTAACCTAATGAGAAGAAATACTTAGACAGAAATATTTATATTTAAAAATTAGCTTGAGGGGGCGCCTGGGTGGTGCAGTCGTTAAGCGTCTGCTTTCGGCTCAGGGCGTGATCCCAGCGTTGCGGGATCGAGCCCCACATCAGGCTCCTCCGCTGGGAGCCTGCTTCTTCCTCTCCTGCTCCCCGTGCTTGTGTTCCCCCTCTCGCTGGCTGTCTCTATCTCTGTCAAAAAATAAATAAAATCTTAAAAAAAAAATTAGCTTGAAAAATTTAAATCAGAACTATGTACAAAAACTCAATTGCCCATTAATTTGCCTTACCTATTCCATATATAAGAAATATGGCTGTAAGTAGATATAAAGTGGAAAAATACCTACTAAAAATTCTTATAGGATGTTATTCTTTTGTTTTGAACCTGTGAGTTACTTCTGTTCTCCCAGTAATTACACGCCTTCCTTCTGTAGTTAATGCTTTTTCTTTACAATTGTTCCCTCAACTGAAGAGATGAATAGTTTTGGGAGTCTCCTTGTCTTTCTATAACATGTAAGGATCTTCTTTATATATGATATATGATCTTTTCTTCCCTAGTTTCTATTTCTTTCCCAGAGAATTCAGGAAATCAAAAATTTTTTTCTTATATTGTGATATGTTTTTCATATCTTTATACTGTTTATAAAGTGTTCTCAGGACCTTCTAAAAATATACCAACAGTTTGTGCTGCTAAGAAAGCCTTTTATTATTTAACTATATAAAATGCATTTTAGCTCTATTTAATTTCCCAAACTTCTATAAATTACAGACATATACAATTGTCTACCAAAACTTATGATCATTTGATAAGTAGAATTCTACCCAACCAGAAGCAAAGAAATTCAATGTTGAGGATGTATAAGTTAGGTCCTTGGTCTTTTTATTGTCTTTTTCTTCATATTCTTTGCCTGATAATCCCAACTTCCATGACAGCTGCTACCATGTGCTTGCTGGTGACTCCCAAACATGTGTCTTTCCCAGATCTCTGCCTGATCCTCAATTGCATATTTAGAGTTACTTTTAGAATACTCAATCTGGTGTCTTTTTTTTTTTTTAATATTTATTTATTTTAGGGGGTGAGGGGAGTGGGAGAGAGAGAGAGAATCTCAAGCAGACTCCCCACCTGTGTGCAGACCCCAATGTGGGGCTCTATTCTCATGACCCTGAGATCATAACCTGAGCCAAAACCAAGAGTTGGACTCTCAACCCACTGAGCCACCCAGGGGCCCCTCAATCTGGTGTCTTAAGATCGGTACACCTAAAAGAGAATTGCCATTGCCTCAATTAGAGGCAGTTTTGCTGTGAAGCTAATGAGTTTTAAGCTTAGGGTCCCTAACTGTGCAGAGGTCCCTTTCCAAGGCTCTGAGAGGACAGTTAACAATGTATTCACTCAGTTATCTTTATGTACAGAAATACAAATATATCAAGTATATTAGCTTGATGAATTTACATGAAGTCAACAAAGCTGCGTAGCCAGCATTGAGAACAAGGATAGAATATTACCAACGTTCTAGAAGTCCCCCTCATGTCCTTTTCCAGTAACTATTTCCCCTCAAGGTAACTACTATTATAACTTCTAGCACTGTAATTACTCTTACCTGCTACTTTTGCCTGTTTTACGTAAGTGTAAAAATAGCGTAGGTGTTCTGTGTTGTTGCATGCAACAATAATTGGCTTAATCTTCTTGCTATGTAGAACTCCATTGTATGAAAAATGTATTTCTTTTCTCTTTCTCTTCTCTGGGGAGAATTGTACAATATTGGTGTTATTTATTTCTTAAGTGTTTGGAAGAATTCACTGATGAATCCATTTTGGCCTGGAAATTTATTTGTGGAAATGTTTTCAATTATAGATTCAGTTTCTTTAAAAATAAAAGACTGTCTAGTGGAAAGAATCATGTGTTCATGGATTGGAAGACTTAATATTGTTAAAATATCCATACTACCCAAAGCAGTCTACAAATTAAATGCAATCTCTATCAAAAGAAACAGAAAAACAATCTTAAAATTCATATGGACCCTGAATAGCCAAAACAATCTTGATAAAGGAGAAGAAAGCTGGAGAGAATGTATCATCATAATGGCAGAATAAAAGTTTTCTGTTGTCTTCNTCTTCTTGTTTGGTCAATACCAGTTTAATATTTTGGACTTCAAAGTAATATCTAGGTTTTGTTCTTAAGTGGCCAACCAGCGTAAACTGCCAAAAGATATGATTCCACGCGTTTTGGAAGATGAAGGATTCTATATTCAGAGAAAGCCAAAAATATATAAAAAGACCTGCAACAAAATGGAAAATCGCCTGCTTACCCTAGAAGAGGCAAGTGCGCCAGCTAACAAGTTACACCACTCATTGCTAGTGTGTGACAGTTGTTTTTAGTGAAATATTTTTTTATGATATTTCTTGAATATTTTTGATAGGGAAAGTGTTGGTTTGAAGAAAGTGGAGAAATTATGTCATTACCTTCACCCATTAGACAGTCATGGAACTTCAGGTCAGACACAAGCAAGGGATCTTTAAATCCAGCACTAAAGACCATATACAGAAAGGTAACCAACAGCAGTTTATTTGTGATTCTGGTTGGAATCAATTGTAATTAAATTGTAATATCAATTGTAATGTCAATTACAACTTATGTGTTTGTGGTGTTAATTTATCCTGTAAAGGTACTAATAAATCTAGTAATGTAATGTCAAAACTATCATGAAATGTAAAATAGCTGTTAAAATTATGTTTTTGAAGAATATTCAGTGATATAGGGAAATACTCAAAATGCAAAGTGAAAAAACCAGAATGCAAAGTCATATTATATGATCCTAATTTTATAAAAACAGATAATGAATGAATGAATTTCTCAATGAATGAATAAATACATACATATATGAGTAGATAGATTAAAAGAGTGGGAAATATATCAAATTATCTCTGGATAGTAGGACATGATTATTTTAATTTTTTTCTTTATTTCTTTCTCTATTTCTTTGTTTTCTAAATTTCAAAAATGAATGTGTATTATACACATAATCAAAGAAACAAATTTTATATAATTCCAAGACATTATGAAAATTAGAAGTCCATTAACCTAATGAGAAGAAATACTTAGACAGAAATATTTATATTTAAAAATTAGCTTGAGGGGGCGCCTGGGTGGTGCAGTCGTTAAGCGTCTGCTTTCGGCTCAGGGCGTGATCCCAGCGTTGCGGGATCGAGCCCCACATCAGGCTCCTCCGCTGGGAGCCTGCTTCTTCCTCTCCTGCTCCCCGTGCTTGTGTTCCCCCTCTCGCTGGCTGTCTCTATCTCTGTCAAAAAATAAATAAAATCTTAAAAAAAAAATTAGCTTGAAAAATTTAAATCAGAACTATGTACAAAAACTCAATTGCCCATTAATTTGCCTTACCTATTCCATATATAAGAAATATGGCTGTAAGTAGATATAAAGTGGAAAAATACCTACTAAAAATTCTTATAGGATGTTATTCTTTTGTTTTGAACCTGTGAGTTACTTCTGTTCTCCCAGTAATTACACGCCTTCCTTCTGTAGTTAATGCTTTTTCTTTACAATTGTTCCCTCAACTGAAGAGATGAATAGTTTTGGGAGTCTCCTTGTCTTTCTATAACATGTAAGGATCTTCTTTATATATGATATATGATCTTTTCTTCCCTAGTTTCTATTTCTTTCCCAGAGAATTCAGGAAATCAAAAATTTTTTTCTTATATTGTGATATGTTTTTCATATCTTTATACTGTTTATAAAGTGTTCTCAGGACCTTCTAAAAATATACCAACAGTTTGTGCTGCTAAGAAAGCCTTTTATTATTTAACTATATAAAATGCATTTTAGCTCTATTTAATTTCCCAAACTTCTATAAATTACAGACATATACAATTGTCTACCAAAACTTATGATCATTTGATAAGTAGAATTCTACCCAACCAGAAGCAAAGAAATTCAATGTTGAGGATGTATAAGTTAGGTCCTTGGTCTTTTTATTGTCTTTTTCTTCATATTCTTTGCCTGATAATCCCAACTTCCATGACAGCTGCTACCATGTGCTTGCTGGTGACTCCCAAACATGTGTCTTTCCCAGATCTCTGCCTGATCCTCAATTGCATATTTAGAGTTACTTTTAGAATACTCAATCTGGTGTCTTTTTTTTTTTTTAATATTTATTTATTTTAGGGGGTGAGGGGAGTGGGAGAGAGAGAGAGAATCTCAAGCAGACTCCCCACCTGTGTGCAGACCCCAATGTGGGGCTCTATTCTCATGACCCTGAGATCATAACCTGAGCCAAAACCAAGAGTTGGACTCTCAACCCACTGAGCCACCCAGGGGCCCCTCAATCTGGTGTCTTAAGATCGGTACACCTAAAAGAGAATTGCCATTGCCTCAATTAGAGGCAGTTTTGCTGTGAAGCTAATGAGTTTTAAGCTTAGGGTCCCTAACTGTGCAGAGGTCCCTTTCCAAGGCTCTGAGAGGACAGTTAACAATGTATTCACTCAGTTATCTTTATGTACAGAAATACAAATATATCAAGTATATTAGCTTGATGAATTTACATGAAGTCAACAAAGCTGCGTAGCCAGCATTGAGAACAAGGATAGAATATTACCAACGTTCTAGAAGTCCCCCTCATGTCCTTTTCCAGTAACTATTTCCCCTCAAGGTAACTACTATTATAACTTCTAGCACTGTAATTACTCTTACCTGCTACTTTTGCCTGTTTTACGTAAGTGTAAAAATAGCGTAGGTGTTCTGTGTTGTTGCATGCAACAATAATTGGCTTAATCTTCTTGCTATGTAGAACTCCATTGTATGAAAAATGTATTTCTTTTCTCTTTCTCTTCTCTGGGGAGAATTGTACAATATTGGTGTTATTTATTTCTTAAGTGTTTGGAAGAATTCACTGATGAATCCATTTTGGCCTGGAAATTTATTTGTGGAAATGTTTTCAATTATAGATTCAGTTTCTTTAAAAATAAAAGACTGTCTAGTGGAAAGAATCATGTGTTCATGGATTGGAAGACTTAATATTGTTAAAATATCCATACTACCCAAAGCAGTCTACAAATTAAATGCAATCTCTATCAAAAGAAACAGAAAAACAATCTTAAAATTCATATGGACCCTGAATAGCCAAAACAATCTTGATAAAGGAGAAGAAAGCTGGAGAGAATGTATCATCATAATGGCAGAATAAAAGTTTTCTGTTGTCTTCCTCCCCTAAGTACACTGATTCTGACAATCACCCATGGGCAAGAGTGCCTTTGTGGAAGTATACAAGTCCAGTGGAGAATTCTAGCATACCTCTGAAGTAAAAAAATAAATATATAAAATAGAAGTCTGAGATGGGGTGTTTTTTGCTCAGTCTAGAGTTCTAGATTAGATGTTATTTTGCTTTTACCACTTCGAAGAGAGCTTTCCACTCTCTTTTGAATCTCATTGTTTCTATTGAAAAGCCGTCTTTTAAAAAAAAGTATTTATTTATTTATTTATGGGGTGTCTGTGTAAGGGGCAGAGGGAGAGGGAAGAGAGAATCTTAAGCAGAATCTATTCCCTGAACAGAGCCTGACATGGAGCTCGATCTCACAATCCTGAGATCATGATCTGAGCTAAAATCAAGAATCAGACGCTTAACTGACTGAGCCACCCAGGCCACCTTGAAAAGTCATCTTAAGGTCTTATTTTGGTTTTCAGTTTTTCTCTTTGGTTTTCAATAATTTCCACTGTAGTATGTTAAGCTGTGAGTTTATCAATATTTATTCTGCTTTGGGGTATTAGAACCTCCTGAATGTATGATTCCATGTCATCCATCAGTTTTAGAAAAATTCTTAGCCATTTTCTTAGCAAATATGACTGATGCCTCAGTCTCCTTTTTCTGTTGTAGGACTTTAAGTACACATGCTCCTTGTGTCTTATTTTGCTTTTTTTATATTTTTTATTACTTGTCTTCTCTCTGATCTTTAGTCTGAATATTTTTTTTATTTGATCTGTCTTCTAGTTCACTTATCTAATTTTCTGCTCTGTGTTATCTCTTGTTAAATCCATCCAATGAATTCTTTCTCTTTATTCATTTCTTTTTTACTTAGAAAGAGTTCTCCCTTTTTCACGTTAAGAAAAAGTCCATTTTTATGGTCTTTCTTTGCCCTTGTGCTCCTTCTAGTTTAGGCTAATTTTTTTTTTTTAAAGATTTTATTTATTTATTCGACAGAGATAGAGACAGCCAGTGAGAGAGGGAACACAAGCAGGGGGAGCGGGAGAGGAAGAAGCAGGCTCATAGCGGAGGAGCCTGATGTGGCGCTCAATCCCATAACGTCGGGATCATGCCCTGAGCCAAAGGCAGACGCTTAACACTGCGCCACCCAGGCACCCCTAGGCTTAATTCCTAAAATATTTTTTTATTTTTAATTCTTTCTGTCACCTCATTTCTCAGTCTTTCTAATTCTGATATATGTTCTTGAAGGTCAATAAAATTTTCCCAATGTCTTTTAGCTCATTTGAAAGCACACTTATATTTTTATCTGTTTTTGGATTTCTTTCTGTTGTACTTTGTGGGGATATTATTTTGCTGTCTTTTCATTTTTCTTCTTTCTTTCTCCTTTTTTTTTTTCTTAAGATTTATCCATTTATTTGAGAGAGAGAGAGAGAGAAAGCACCAGGGAAGGGACAGAAAGAGATGAAGAGAGAGAATGTCAAGCAGACTCCCTGCTGAGCAGGGAGCCGAATGCAGGGCTCCATCCCACAACCCAGGATCATGACCTGAACTGAAATCAAGAGTCAGACTCTTAACCAACTGAGCCACCCAGGCACCCCCTGATAACTTTTTTTATAATGTCACAGAACTCTGTTTGTTTCTTTGTAGTGTTAAAAATATATAGTGGCTGGATTTTTGAAATTTCTTGGCTGTATTTCCCTTCCCAGATATTTTTTTTGTAACTTCTCTTTCCTAATCCCTGTGGTCCCTGGCCTTCTCAATTTTTATTTCACTCCTAGCAGTTTCTCTTTAGTGTGAAGACTTGTCCTAAAAATTCTGAGGAAGTGGGTTCCTTGACACCCCTTTAGTCCTCTCCAAAAGCCTTTGCACTCACCCACAGTTGGAGTAGACAAAACCTCTTCCACTTTTAGCTCCTGTTTTTAATTTGGCATGCTGCACTTTCTGGTGAACAACTGTTGGCTCTTTGGGGTTCTCCTGCTGTCAGGACCTTCAGATGCTTCACTGCTTCCCTGTTTTCTTCCACCACCAGTACTATGCAAGCTTTCTACTATTGGTGGTTTGTCTCCATCCACTTGTATTTTGGGTTTCACAAGGAATTCTTGGAGATGTAGTTTTGCTATGCATCTTGTCTACGGACCTTTTGGCTGTGCTCTCTAGTTGCTCTGCCTGTTTTAATGGTAGAGATTTGGGACTATCTAAAACTATAGTGCCACCATATTCCCAGAATCACCTGTCTAATGAATTCTTCATTTCAGGTATTTTCAGTATATTTTTAACTTTAAAATGTTCATTGGACATTTGAATCTTACGTATATATTCCAGTTTCCTCCTGGAATATGCCATGTTTTCATGTGTTATCTCTTTTACTTTTTTTTTTAAATATTTTATTTATTTATTTATTAGACAGAGACAGCCAGCGAGAGATGGAACACAAGCAGGGGGAGTGGGAGAGGAAGAAGCAGGCTCATAGCAGAGGAGCCTGACGTGGGGCTCGATCCCAGAACGCGGGGATCATGCCCTGAGCCAAAGGCAGATGCTTAACGACTGTGCCACCCAGGCGCCGCTGTTTTACTTTATTTTTAAAAACACAGTAATAGCCACTTTAAAGTCCATATCTGGTAACTACGCTATCTGGGTTCCTGCAAGTCTGTTTTTATTTTTTTTTCCTCTCCGTTTTGCTTATTTAGACTTGTCTTTTATTACGGTTGATGACTTTTTATTGTATTGCAAACATTATACATGAAAAGTTATTAAAGCTCTAGATGGTATCTTCTTTCAGAAAAGTTCTGGCCTTTGCTTTGTTAGGCATATCGAGTGGGGATAATCATTTTAATCCAATTAGGGACTTAACTGATTTCAGCTGGATTGCGATTCTGTCAAGTCTCAGTCTGTATCTACGTCTTCCATTTACCTAATCTCTTTGCTGCTTAACTGCAGAGCAGGGTTTTCCTTCTTTTTTTTCTTTCTGTCAAGTCAATTGCTAAAACATATCCAAATGCTTAGCATATAGTAGACACTCAGTGAGTGCTTATATTATTTGTAATGCAGTCTCAGTAGATGTAAACTTTTATGGTCCTAGTATACATTAGAAGAGAAAGACATCAGTTGACTGGCATAACCTTAGAAAAGATTATTTTTTGCATGGTGCCTGTCATAGCATGAGAGACTGGCAATGTCTCTGCCCAATCCTAATTTGTAATATAATACATTTACCAACATTTTATAAATGAACCCCCCTTCCCAACACGCACACACACCCAACATTGCAATATCTTTCTGTTTTCTCCAGTTTGGTTACTAAAAACATCCATCCCCATTAAAAATAAAAATAAAAGAATGAAAGAGGGAGGAGAGAAAATCCCTAGTATTTGTTTTATCTTGTTGTTTGCTATTATGTGGCATAACTTTTACACCTTATGGTGACAATAAATTTCATCTAATTTTGCTGAAGATAAAGCACAGGTGTTTTAATATAATTATCTGAGACCATTATTCTTAGGGACAGAGATCCCCGAAACAATGGAAGTTTGGTGAATGAATGAATGCATGCATGCATGCATGCATGAATGAACAAACAATTGAATGATAACAAATAAATGCAAAATATACAAATTTTGGAGAAATATTAACCACCATCCAGATTAACCTTTGTAACCACCAGAATCCCAAATTGGAAACCACTGGGCTGAGTAAGTACCTTTTTCCTTAAGTGCATCTGTTCTAGCTTCATCCAAGCATAATTTCAGTATTTCATGGACCTTTAGACTTGGAAATAAATGGAAATGTCACTTCACCAAGGATCTAAACCGAGTATTAAAATTCATTCTGTAGCATACTTAACAGATGATGTTCTGGAATTTGTGTCAGACAAATGCTTCTGCCTGCTTTTCCCTTTTATCTTCTCCACATGTGTTACTCTGCCCAGCTAGCCTTAGAGACAAGGCTCATTTGGGGTTTCTCGCCAGAATAAAAAAATATATAAGGGCAACTGAAGCACGGGTAAGAGCTGCCTGAGTACCAAAGTCCTGTCTTTGCTGTTGCCTCTGCCACATTCCTCTGCCCCAGGTCTCATTTGCCTGTTTGAGTTTTGCCTGACCATTTGACTACGCCGTCTACTCCCTCTTCCAACATTCTCTTATGTGTTTATGTAGATCTTACACTTGTCATCAGCTTGGATGTTTTTGTGTGTTTATCTGGCCTTTGACTTATTATTGCCTGTATCTTTGTGCTTTGGGGCTAAAACACTTAGTTCTAGAAGTTCACTTAATCTCCTCACTTACTTGACCAGTGCAGTATCTGCTCAATAGAACAGTCCTCTCTAGCTTAGGAAATTTAATGTTCAAACTTTTGTTTATAATTTGGTTGCTTAATACCAAAACTGTTCATTTCGTTGGTGTTTTTGCCTGGTACATGACCATTTTGCTACCAATTGATTAAATTGGAATCAAGAGCAGGTTTTCCCCTCTGAGTTGGTCCTTCTATAGAAAATGGAGACTGACAAGGTAAGGATGAAACAAAACAAACTTTCTAACTCTTGTCTTGTATTCCTATCTCAGGAGAGAGTAGGGAGGAAGAAATGTGGGCATCATACTGTGGCCTGCAGTCCTTGAGGATCTGCCACACTAGGCCAGAGGTGGGATGGCAGTTTCTCAGTATAACAGCAGTTTTAATAGCAATGGCACAGACAGGAAACCGTGCTGCCTTACACCAGACTGGTCCAGAGAGAGGGCTTGTGCTGTCTTTTTCAAGTGAATGCAGTCATGGATCTTACTGGGAGCGGCTAGGCATTCGCAAACTAGACTACCTGCTAAGTAACCCGTTAACCTTCTCAAATTACATCCCTAAAAACCAGTCACATACATTTTCAAACAAATGTGCTTAAATTCAGAATAGGGTACTAAAACATAATTGAATCATTTTGTATATAATTTAAGGCCTACAGATTTCAACTAATTTAGGAGCAATCTGGTATACAAGTGGAGATGGTCTCCTGTATAAAGAAAGATGATCTCCTTTGCACTTGCTTGGAGGGTCCAAGCCCCTCCAGGGAATTTTCCAGGGGATTACCAATGTATTCATGTAGGAACAATGTTTTAATCAGGGTTTGCCACTTAACTCCTGCCCATAGATGACTCTATTAGTTCATAAGGTAGTTGAACTATTGACCCAACAGATCTAAACACCATTTGTCATAGTGTTGCTATAGGAAATTGTTGCAGGGCTTATAACTTAAAAGTCTAAACTCCACCAACGCACAACAACAGCAAAGTATATGACAATAATTTATAGCAGGATGATTAAAGTGGATGTAATATAAGCATATTTTATGAAATCAAGGACCATAATCAGTTTCAAGGAAGAAAGATCAAATTATTGTTTATTGCTTTTTTTCTTTTTTTTTTTTAAGATTTTTTTTTTTTTTTTTTTTAAAGATTTGTTTATTTATTTGACAGAGAGACAGCCAGCGAGAGAGGGAACACAAGCAGGGGGAGTGGGAGATGAAGAAGCAGGCTCCCAGAGGAGGAGCCTGATGCGGGACTCGATCCCAGAACGCTGGGATCACGCCCTGAGCTGAAGGCAGACTCTTAACGACTGAGCCACCCAGGTGCCCCTTTTTTAAGATTTTTTATTTATTTATTGGACAGAGAGATAGACAGCCAGCGAGAGAGGGAACACAAGCAGGGGGAGTGGGAGAGGAAGAAGCAGGCTCCCAGCAGAGGAGCCCGATGCGGGGCTCGATCCCAGGACCCCGGGATCAGGCCCTAAGCCAAAGGCAGACGCTTAACGACTGAGCCACCCAGGCGCCCGTTTATTGCTTTTCTATACCCCTTAATTTTCTTACAATTAATGTGTTACTTTTATAAGGAAAAGTCACTTGTAATTTCAAAAGAAATACAAAGAATCAAATTAACATTGTGTACATATTTTTCTTTAAAAGGCAGTGAAACCTGATCTGGAAAGCTCTATTAGGAACAAAATGGAAGGCCAAAGGGAAATGTACCAATTAGATCTCAACATTGTGGGTTTACAATTCAGCCATCATCCTCTCTTCAATCAAGAGCAAGTACTATGTGCTAGGCTGCTTCAACTTTATGAGTGTTTTCAGGACAGGCAGCAACAGAATTTAGCTCAGCTGCTTTATGAGAAGGTGAGAATGACTTTCATTATATTTATAGAGCAGAACATTTAATATTGAAAGAGAAAACAAATAGTACAGAGCAAGCTATCCTACAATATATTCCCTTAGCATTTAAAATATTTAACCAATTAGAACAATAGTTGCTTCCAGTTTTTCTAAAAAGAAACTATAGGAGTTGACTGGCCAGGGAGGTAGCCTCAAATGTATCCTGCAGTATATTTAGCATTTGTAAATGGTTCACTAATCAGTGGTATTCTTGGGCCTATGACTCAAGAAGAATATTTGAACAGATTACTACTCAAAAGAGCCAGATGGTTGTTTTAAGTCTTCTAATAAAGTATTTTTGATGTAAAATATTGGAGATCTTGAATCTCGTATAAAATGTGAAAAGTCTTGGTCTGAGAATGATTAACCCAGTCATCCAATGACAGCATAAAGGGTACGTAAAAGTTTGGAAAAAGAAAACAAAAAGAAAAGAAATCAATGCCTAAATGAGCACTAGCGAAAAGAACGAAATTGCTACAAATGGCTAATCAGGGTTTACCTCTAAAACACATGGAAGATGATTAAGCAATTGAACAAAATTGAGGTTTTGCCAACCAAAAAAAATGACCTTTCAAGTGCAACCAATAGTGTCTGAGTGACCAAAATTATAGTTGTCTTCTTATATATGCTTCTAATAATATATGTGTATGTGCATGTATAATTTCTAGGCATATACTCTGTCTAGAGTTTATATCTGTGTGTTGTGGGATTGGGCTCCAATTCAGTTTCTTTCCCCCAAAAGGTTAGCCTAATATCCAGACACCATAATTTCCTACTGATTTAAAATTCTGCCTTTATTTTAAACTAGCTTCACATATTTACATTGATTTAAGGACTATTTATTCCATTGACATAATGGCCTAATCCTGCCCCTTTTTAATTATTATATTATTAAATTATAATGTAGTAGAACAAGTGACTCCTTGTTTTTTCTAGAATGTTTTTGGATGCTCTTAAAGATTTGATCCATAAGTCCATATGAACTTTAGACTTAGCCTGTCAACTTCTATTTTTAAAATTCTATTACCATATTTACTATGATTACATTATATTATTATATTAATTTTGAAGGAAATTTTATCGTTATAAAAATTGCATTCCCTCATCCAGAACTATGGTATGTCATCCTGTTTGTTGAGGTCCTCTCTGATTTCTTCCAGTAAAAGTTTATATTAATTGACTCTAGTCTTGGAGTTCCTACAGACTGTCCCTAACTGACAAATTTCTCCTACACATGTTTTAGGGTACAGTTTCCTCCAGTTTTATTTCTCTTTGGATATTCTCTGTGGATATTTCTATCTTATGCTTTCCTTAGTATATCATTTTCTCTTGATTTTATTTTTTCTTGTTTTCCTATGTTGTTATGCATTTATTTTTTTTGTAGAGATATAGATATAAACACAGTTGTAAATATACATGTATAGATATGGATGTGATGTTGGCAGTGGATATGAATAAAGACAGATAAACATATCTTTTCTATAACCGTGGGATTTTAGGTGGAAGATAAGGTAGATTCCTGTGCTCGATCTGCCATCTTGATTGATTGGATTTTTTTTAAACATTAATTGATGAACTGATTACCTAGAAAGTTCTAGGCATACTGGTTATTTCTTAGATATTGAGGCTTTTCTCAGTTCTGCCCCAAGATGCTTATATGAAATATATTTTGGAAGGTAAGACAGTAATACACAAAAAGTTATACAGTTGTGTTTCTGCTGCACACACCTAGACCTTTGGAGAAATTAGAGTGCTATTAACAGTGGATGGAATATACAAAAAAGCTCTTTTCTTTGTTGTAGCTAAAAGCACTGACAGATGCTACCAAATTAGCAAACGAAAATTTGGAAATAAGCCAGCTGACCAAAAAATCTTTACAAGATTATTATTGGCAGATAAGGTAAGTTTGGGACCATTAATGTATTTATCAAGCATTTCTCAAGTAACTTCATTAAGCAGAGTATTGCACTTGCTATGGAGGATATAAAATAAGAAAAAGAGAAGGTCCCTACTCTTTAGGCAATTACAGAAATGTCTCCAACCTTTCCTTAAGACCCAGTTTTGTGTAAAAATATTTCATAAAAGTGTCACATGAAAGTAGTTGTAGTTTTAATATCCATTGATTAAAAAAACCACATGTTAATTATATGCTAATGATAAACCTCCATGAGTTCACTAATATTGTTAGGATCATATTAGTCTCAAGCATTTGTATATATTTGAGAATTAGTCCATATATACACATGTACAAGATGTATTACTAATTCACTCTAAAGGTAACACTCAAAGAACACATCGATTTAAGAACCCCTGTAAAAAAACATAGTCTATAAGTTGGGAACCATTAGCTTACAGAGTAGTTGGGAAGAGAAATTAAGAAAATATGAAATAACTGGAAAAATAATTCTAAGACAAAACATAATTATTTGTCAAGGACTGTCCAAAAACAGGAAAGCTCACTGGAAGGTGCTTACTGGATAGAAAGTTCACCTATGCGTAAAGACACAATAATTGTCTATATAAGAGAGTGATTTGATAGTTAAAGAATTTCCCTGCCCCTTGCCCTGACATGGTTTTACAACCTCTAAAAGCAACAGTCAATTTAAATAATTGGTTTCCTAGAGTAATCTAGTAAATGCAAACAATGTTACTTGAGAAGGTTGACATATACCTTGCAAAGGCCTGGCACATAATGAGCACTCAGTAAATATTACTTGAATGAATGAATGAGTGAATGAATGAGTGAGTGAATGAATGAATAGAAGCCATCGATATTTACAAAACAATAAACAGGTATTATTTATAAGATTAAAATTGAAGGCAAAGAACAGACATTGGCATAATGAACACAGAGCAAGTAAGCTTTATTTTTTTAATTTAAATTCAATTAGCCAACATATAGTGCATCATTAGTTTCAGATATAGAGTTCAGTAAATCATTAGTTGCTCATCACATCACATGACCTCCTTAATGCCCATCACCCAATTACCCCGTTCCCCATGCACCTCCCCTCCAGCAACCCTCAGTTTGTTTCTTCTAATTAAGAGTCTCTCAAGGTTTTTCTCCCTCTCTGATGACTTCCCATTCAGTTTTCCCTCCCTTCCCCTATGATCCTCTGTGCTGTTTCTTATATTCCACATAAGAGTGAAACCATATGATAACTGTCTTTCTGTAATTGACTTATTTCGTTCAGCAAATAGCCTCCAGTTCCAT
This sequence comes from Ailuropoda melanoleuca, assembly GCF_002007445.2. Taxonomy (NCBI): domain Eukaryota; kingdom Metazoa; phylum Chordata; class Mammalia; order Carnivora; family Ursidae; genus Ailuropoda; species Ailuropoda melanoleuca. The sequence continues at coordinate 98,028,640 of NC_048223.1, forward strand.
CTACATCAATGTAACTGTAAGTATTCATCCTTTCCGATGGCTGAGTAATATTCCATTGTATGTATGTGTATGCCTGTGTTTGTGTGTGTGTGTGTGTGTGTGTGTGTGTGTGTGTCACATCTTCTTTATCCATTCATCTGTTGATGGACAGCTGGGCTCTTTCCATAGTTTGGCTATTGTGGACGTTGCTGCTATAAACATTGAGGTGCAGGTGCCCCTTCAGATCATTATATTTGTATCTCTGGGGTAAATACCCAGTAGTGCAATTGCTGGGTCATAGGGTAGTTCTATTTTCAAATTTTTTGAGGAACCTCCATACTGTTTTCCAGAGTGGCTTCACCAGCTTGCATTCCCACCAACAGTGTAAGAATGTTCCCCTTTATCTGCATCCTTTCCAACATCTGTGGTTTCCTGACTTGTTAATTTTAGCCATTCTGACTGGTGTGAGGTGGTATCTCATTGTTTTGATTTGTATTTCCCTGATGCCCAGTGATGTTGAGCACTTTTTCATGTGTCTGTTGGATGTCTTCTTTGCAGAAATGTCTGCTCATGTCGTCTGCCCATTTCTTGATTGGATTATTTGTTTTTTGGGTGTTGAGTTTGATAAGTTCTTAATAGATCTTGGATACTAGCCCTTTATCTGATATGTCATTTGCAAATATCTTCTCCCATTCCATAGGTTGCCTTTTAGTTTTATTGATTTTTTCCTTTGCTGTGCAGAAGCTTTTCATCTTGATGAAGTCCCAGTAGTTCATTTTTGCTTTTGTTTCCCTTAGAACAAGAAAGCTTTAATGCAGGAAAGAGAAAAGCAGGCTTAGATGGGGTCTGATGGTGGTAGATAAAGGTCTACTACTGTGTGTGTGTGTGTGTGTGTGTGTGTGTGTGTGTGTGTAGGAGGGTCATTGAAGAGGTCATTGCTTTATCAAAGGTCATTGCTTTATCAAAGCAGAAGAAAGCAATGTAATAGATTTCCATTCAGGAAAATTTTTATAGTGGTGTTGAAATGCTGCAAAGAATAGTTTATGGACATTTGAAAAAAGTGTTTCTATTAGAAAAGATATATATTTAACATTTAACGACAGTCTACCAAGTGCCTGGTACCCACAATCAGGTGGTACCCAGGATAGAAAGCTGTAAATCATTCATGACCTCTGCTTCTTGCCTGTCTTCTCATCCCTCACATCCAACCAGTAACCATTCCCATTGATTCTGGTTTATTTCAGGTGCTTATCTCATAGCCTGACTACTCAGTCTCCTAAAATACCTCTTTTAAACCCATGCTCCATATTGAAACCAGAGTGATTTTTCTATATAAATGAAACCACATCAGTGGCTTTTTTTACCTCCACAATAAAATTTAATAGCTTTGGTATGATCTGTATGGCCCTGCGCAATCTGTCTCCTGCTTACCTCTCCAGCCTCATGGTAGGGGCTCTCTGCTTTGGAACTTCGTAGTTCACTGCCCTAAATGGACTATACTCTCTAATATCTATATATCTTGTTTTAATGCCTCTTGTTTCTAGAAGGTTCTTTCATTGTTTTCTGCCCAACACTTAGTCAAAATATGCATTTTGTTCAATTGCATGTTACTTTCTCAGGGAGGCTCTTACTTGCCCATTACATTAGATTAAATTCTCCCTTTTTTTGTATACTCGCATAACATTTATGTATTTCCCCTTTCATAATATTCATCACATTTGTAATTATTCTGTATTTTTCTCTGCTGGGATAGTAGTTACCAGCACCCAAAATATTACCTACACATACCAGATATTTATTATGTGTTCATTAATTTGAATTGAGTGTCACATACTCTGTGAAGTTTTTCCTTACTATTACCTTTTATTCAGGAAAAATGTCTGATAAAATACAAATATAATGTTTATAAACCTATTGCCAAGATGGCAAAAAAAGTAAGGAATGTGCAAAAGCCAAAAACAAAGTGAAAGGAGAAATCACAAAAATGATTAACGAGGGGTAGGGGTGCCTCGGTGACTCAGTCAGTTAAGCATCTGCCTTCGGCTTGGATCATGATCCTGGGGTCCTGGGATGGAGCCCCACGTCAGGCTCCCTGCTCAGTGGGGAGTCTGCTTCTGCCTCTCCCCTCCACTCGTACTCTCTCGCTGGCTTTCTCTTTCTCTCTCTCAAATAAAAAAATAAATAAATAAGCTCTTTAAAAAATACATGTAGGGGTGCGGGAATGGTACAATCAGTTAAGTGTCCAACTCTTGGTTTTGGCTCAGGTTATGACCTCAGGGTCCTGGGATTGAGCCATGTATCAGGCTCCATTACCACTCTACTAGAGAGTCTCTCTCCCTCTGCCCCTCCTGCTTGTGCTGTTTCTCTCTCTCTCCTAAAATAAATAAATAAAACCTTAAAAAAAAATACAACCAGAATATATCCAAGAAGTGAAAGAAGAAGAAGAAAATCCCCTAAAGAGTTCAATCACTGTTAAAGAAATCAAATCAGTAATTTGAAATCTTTCTGCAAAGAAAACTCCAGGCTCAGATGACAAAATTAGGATTCTGTAGAACGTTGAAAAGACGGATTCTCAAAATGTGTGGTTCCCCAGACCAGCAGCGTCATCTTCACCTGGAAACCTGCTAAAAATGCAAATTACCAGGTCCACCACAGCCTTACTGAATCTGAAACTCTGGGGGTGGGGCTTGGCAATCTGTGTTCAGCAGGCCCTCCTCTGATATAGGAAAGGTTGGGAGCCTCTGATTTAAAGATAACTTCCATTTCCACAAACTTTCAAAAAATAGAAAAAGAAGCCACATTCTTAACTCCATTTATGAGGTTATATTATCCTTGAAATTAAAACTTAATAACAGGGGCGCCTGGGTGGCACAGCGGTTAAGCGTCTGTCTTCGGCTCAGGGCGTGATANAGGGGCGCCTGGGTGGCACAGCGGTTAAGCGTCTGCCTTCGGCTCAGGGTGTGATCCCGGCGTTCTGGGATCGAGCCCCACATCAGGCTCCTCTGCTATGAGCCTGCTTCCTTCCTCTCCCACTCCCCCTGCTTGTGTTCCCTCTCTCGCTGGCTGTATCTATCTCTGTCAAATAAATAAATAAAATCTTTTAAAAAATAAATAAATAAATAAAACTTGATGACAATACAAAAATTATTGCAACCCAATTTCATTCATAAACACAGTTACAAATATGCTAAGCAGAATTCTATCAAATAATACAGTGAAGTTGGGATCATTCCAGGAATGCAAGGATGATTTAACAGTAGAAAGTCAATTAGTGTAATTTGGCATACTAATAGTTTGTTTGCAAAGTCATGAAACAGAATAAGCATCTTTTAAAACAGTGTATTACCTCAGTATCCAAATGATATGATCACTACCCCATCCAGCAAAGTAATTCTAAATTTGAAGTAATGGTTTCAGTCATTAACCTGAAAAAAATATAATGAATACATTCCAGAATGACAGACCATCTGGAAAAGTCTGGATTTTAGCAGAGCACTTTTGAATAGTGAAAAACTGGGGTTCCTGGGTGGCTCAGTCATTAAGCATCGGCCTTTGGCCCAGGGCGTGATCCCGGGGTCCTGGGATTGAACCCCACATAGGGCTCCCTGCTCCGCTGGGAGCCTGCTTCTTCCTCTCCCACTCCCCCTGCTTGTGTTCCCTCTCTCGTTGGCTGTCTCTCTCTGTCAAATAAATAAAATCTTTTAAAAAAAATAGTGAAAAATCTTCAAGTCATAAATTAATCTCTAAATGGAATTTCAAGATGTGGGTAAAATGAAAAAAAAAAAAAATCATGAGGTGGGGGTATCCAGAAGAGTTAGTGTAATACGTTCTTCCAGGCCATTTTTAATGATGTATAGTTCTAATCCACCAGTGTATTTTCGATCTACCTCTTTTGTTGTAGTAATACGAAACAGCTCTATGACTTAGAAAGGGGAAAAGACTTCTCTCTATTACGCAGTATATTACAGACTTGGAAACAAATAAAATCCCTTCGACAACGGCAAAGGTTTACAAGCACCCCTGTAAAGTTACAGTTTCAAAGGTGAGTGGCTGCTCTATTTGTTCTTATAGGTCTCCTGAGGAACTGCCCATGAATAACTGGGAATTCACAGTAACGGGGAGAAAATCCAGAAGCTAGACAGCTATTTGATGTTGTCAACAAAGGACTTATATCTTGAATATATGAATAATTCTTAAAACTTAATAAGGCAACTCAATTTTTAAAATGGGCAAAAGATTTGAACAGATACTTCACTAAAGAAAGCATATGGATGGCAAATGAACACATGAAAAGATCTTTTGTTCAGCATCATATCCTGTCAATAGAGAAATGTAAATTAAAACCACAATGCGAATATACTATACACCATTTATGATGAGGTTGTGGGATATCGGTGAGGTTCAGTGGGGTGGAGTCCAGAGCCGACGACCAAGAAAGAATTCTTGAGATGTCTCTGGTGCAAAATGGTGGTTTATTAAAGCACGGGGACAGGACCTGTGGGCAGAAAGAGCTGCTGCACTGGGGTTGTGAAGGGTGGCTGATTATATACTACAGGGTTGGGGGAGGTAAAGAAAAAGGGAGGTTTGGAAGAAAGAACTTTCATATGTTAAAAAAACTCACAGGAGGCCTTGCCATTGTCAAGTTAAGGTTGTTTACCCCTCTAGTAAGGCATTAACAGGAAGATAGTTGGGAACTTCCTGCAAGCTGCAGATTATAAGGACATTTAATTGTATCTACATTTCCTTCTGGAAGATAGGTTATTGATAGAAATGCTTTGTTCTTGTAGATCGCTAGGACATAAACTGAGGGAGATTCAAGTCTTGCAGGATTGTGGTCTCTATAGGTTAACTATTTCTTTGTCCTTTAGGGCAGCCAGAGTGCCTGAGGAATGTCACATACATCCCGTGGGGCGGGGGTCGCGGGGTGTCAGTTTCTGCTTTGTCCTTAGCTTGCCTTCTGTTCCCTCATCAATTTAGAACAGCTAAAATCCGAAACAAAATGAAATTAAAAAGACAATAACAAATACTGACGAGGATACTGAGTAAGAGGAGCTCTCGTTGATTGCTGATGGGAATGCAAATGCTACAGCCATTTGAAAACAGTAGCGCTTTCTTATAAAGCTGCACCTAGAGCCAGCAGTCATATTCCTAGGTGAAACACACAGTCCTAAAAACATGGTTAGTGGGGGAGATGGTTACAATTAAAAAGTGTACTTGGTAATCATTTAAGCTGTTTGTGAACTTACAGTGAAATAATCGGTTGCCTCCCCACAACCCACTGTCTTTTTTCAAAACTGTAGATTAGTGTAACTTCAGCCTATTAAGAAAGATGTTTACTTTGTTGATTTTTTTTCCTGCTGCAGTGGTTTTTAGCGGAAGTGCTTTTGACAATTTCTAAACCTACCCAGCCTGAAACTGTATTGTAGAGTCCTGAATTCAAGTAAACTTGCTTACCTGCCTCCACTTCTTTAAACCAGTCTGATACACACATGCATTCTGAACTCCTGAGCAGGAAAGGAGAGCCCTGGATGCCATAAGCTTGTTCAGAACAGTAGCTCTGGACCAGTCCTGCCTGCTCACCATTCACTCTTACTCGACATACTATCATCCTTGGGATGTAAAATAATTTGTTGTAAGAGATTGGTCGTATGTGTGTATGCGTGTTAGCAACACCAATAAGAAATCTCAAATACTTCCACTATTTCTGCTTCAAACAATTATGTTTATTATTATTTAGGATAGAAATGAATAAATGTGATGAACAAAACCTAGAAGAACTGTTAGAAATGTCTGAGACGGAGAAGAAAACTGAAGGAAAAGCATTTAAGAATGGGGAAAAACAGGAGGTATTTATATTGCAAAATAACATTCAACTCCCCTTAACTGGTTATAATATTTAATTGTTTGGTAGAATAGGAAGTCCTGGTATTTGTAACGATTACCGAACAAAATGACAAACACAAAAAATAGAAGTTTAATTTTAAGAATAATTGTCTTAGAGCAGTGAACTTACATTATAAATTATATATTTATATTTTGGTTTCCAGAGCTTCTCATGTTTAGCTTCAGAACTTGAAGAAACAGATATTGAAAGAATAAGTTCAATTACCTTGATGCCACAACTTTCTTTCACTGCAGAATTAACAAACATATTCAAGTGTTCACTGTAAGCATTTTAAAGGATTGTTTCTTTATTATATGTTGTCTATTATATTGTTTTAATAGAGTGAGTACCATATGCTGGGCACTTCACTAAGTTTTTAAATATATTTGCACATTTAATTGCAACCATATCCCTTATCCTTATTGGTATTATCCTTATCTTAGAGATGGGGGAATCTATACTTATGGAAGGGTAAGTTGCCCAGGGTCGCACTTCTAATTCATGACCGAAGTAGGACACAAACCTGTTGGGTTTAATGATTGTTTTTTTGTTTTGCTATGGCAGTAATTTTTGTTCACATATAGATAGGATATAAAGCCACTAAAAAATAAGATTATGTGGCTGCCCTTGCTTATTAAGAGGACCTCTTGCTTTCATAAAAAGTATTCTGTATCTGGAGGATCCTCTGAGCAATTTTCTACTTTGACACAAACTTCTTTCCCTCCCAGTTGTGACTTTTTCCTTGAGCTATTTTCTCCCTATTCCCAGGACATTCATGCAAAAACAGATCTAATATAGATCCCCATTTCTCCCATCTCTGGGCCTATGGATCTCATCTCCTTTATAGAGGATATGGCAACTTAGAACACTGAACTAAGTTCAGCTTTTCAACATCTCTGTCCCATGGGATGCTTTGTACAATCATCTTTGAGTATTGTGAATGTGCGTCATTTAGCACAGCGTTGGAGGGTAGTAAATGGCCAGTAAATATTCATACTTATGAAATGTTTGGATGGATGATTACATTTAAAGTGAACATAGGGGCGCCTGGGTGGCACAGCGGTTAAGCCTGCCTTCGGCTCAGGGCGTGATCCCGGCGTTATGGGATCGAGCCCCACGTCAGGCTCCTCTGCTATGAGCCTGCTTCTTCCTCTCCCACTCCCCCTGCTTGTGTTCCCTCTCTCGCTGGCTGTCTCTGTCTCTGTCAAATAAATAATAAAAAAAAAAAATCTTTAAAGTGAACATAAAGAGTAGCGGACACAAAGGCACAATTATCAGTACCCTCTTTCTGACCAGCAAAGTGCAGCAGTGGGGGAATGCTTCATTTGTTCTACACCTCCTTCCAAAGAGGACCTGAGATAATTATTATGTAAGACATGCATACAAAAGGACCATCTAAATGAGGATAAGCAAACATGAGCCATAAAATGGAAGTGAGAAGTAAAGAGGGGAAAGAGAAGGAGGACGATAAATGGAGGCTAAAACTTAGTGGAAGTCAAAGCAAAAGGAAGTGGGACGTGTTCTGTCTTCTCAAAGCTATTGCTGTTGTTGGGCATTGCTGTCATTATCCATTTAAAATGTCCAGTTGGGCAAGGATTGATTCCTAGAAAAGAAGAATATACTGATGTCAAGGACAAAGATGGAGGGAATACAAGGATTAAAGAAGAATTATAGCAAGTTTAGAGGTGACGAAAAAGGCAAGATTTCCTGAGGATAAATATAATCCTGAATTAATGAATTTTCATAATCAGTTCATGAGCTCATTATTAAAACTACTTTCAGAGGGCAACATAAAGGGGAAATGTATCTAACATATTTCTCTAAAGTTAATTGAGAAGATGGTTAGAAGAGGCCAACAGGGAGATAGGAAATATAAGTAATCTTTTGTCTCCTAACCCTCCGAAAAGGTTACAGAGAACATGGGCTGATATGGGCGCCGGGAGATACTAGACCCATAGGACCATTAGGGTGGAGAACAGAAGGGCATGTTATGTTTCACCCTAGAGCTTATCTTCCAACCAGTCTTCTTCCTTCTGAAAAAGAGAAGTCCTAAACATCATTAGGTCAGTTGCCTTGTGGGTGAGAGGATAGTCAATAGATGTTGGGTGAATGATCAAATGAATGGCTGGAAGACTCTCTTCAGGAGTTTCATCTCACTTAAGGGATCAGTTTATTTCCCAGCAAGGGTTTTCTAGAAGCCCGGGGAATCTGGCTTGCCTCTCTGATCTTTGCAGTTAGAGAAAGAATGTCCTGGAGAAAGAGTGTACAATCTAAGGCCTAAAGGGATTTATAAAGACCTTAAAGAGGACACAGCAAGCCACCTCAATGAGGTTATTGAAAACATGGCATATTTCTTTTAAAAGTGTGTCTTTCTTCTGAAAGTTAGAAAATATTTTCCAATTTTTAATTCAATCTCCCCTACCCCATTCCTAAATTCCTGTTTTCTTGTAAGACATCTTACAAGATGGGTAAGTGCTATAATCTCTTTAAGTTTCAATTTAGTAAAATAAATAACTGGGTGATTTATAGTACCTTGATTTTAGGTCTTTCTCTATTTTTGAGTAAATATCTTTTTAAAAAAACATTCGAGTAGGAGAGGATTTTATCCATACATAGGCAAGCGTTATTGGGCTTAAAGATAGCATTTGTCCTCTAAAATGGTCATACTTTACATGCTCAGGTGTATTTTGAAAAGAACAATATTTTGTATCCATTTTGTTTTTCAAGGGTCCCTTAAAGATTTGTTTAATTTTTAGGCACGAACAAAAGAGGAGAGCCAAAATTCAGAAGCTTAAATATTTTATTAAAATGCTATACAACAATAAACAGATTTCTTGCACTTCCGTATCTCCTCTTCAGTTTGATTTTAAAGTCATGTTTCAGCAAATTTTCAATATTCAGTTAATATACTGGCCTGAAACAATTTGCTTGGAGGTATGCCATTGTCATTTACTTTTGTATCTTATCTTATGCCATACGTAATTTTAAACTTCTTGTTAGTTACTGTTATATGTGACAAGTAATTTCTATTTAGAGATGATCGACCTATATGGGTAGGCAAGATATTTATAAATAATATATTTATAACTCAGCAATAGTCTTTTATGCTACAAATACAAAATTATTTGATTTGTGGTTATTCTAAATACTTCCATTCTCTCCTGCTAAAATTCCTATCAACCCTGGATGTGCAGCACTATTCTTCATTTGCTAGTGATATGGAAGAGGGTTATTTAAACTATAATGTGTAGCATAGCTATTGTTAGTGTTGAATGATTTCTCCAAACTGTCTCAGCCCTGACTTAGTGATTTCAGTTTCTTGCTGAATTTGTATGTATGTATGTGTTTTGTTTGTTTGTTTGTTTATTTATTCATCTGTTTATTTATGTTTTGGATCCCTTTAAGAATCTGATGAAAGAACATACACACAACAGACTCCTTAACCCTGTCTGAAGACCCCAATATAAGAACCCCTGCACTAAAGGGAGAAGAACATGGGACAATGGAGAAAAATTAGAGACATGAAGGGAGTCTAGATAAGAAGTCTTGATGGCTAACATAGGGGTTAAACTTGCAACTAGACCTGAAGGGAAAGTTAGGAGGGAATAACGATTTTTGTATGTGAGCATCGAGTGAGCTGTGAGGAGTGGGGAGAGAATTATAATAATGAATCTAAATCAAAGATATTTTTACAATACCTAAATTAATTTTTTTCTATCCCTGATCAGAGGCTACATTCATTTTGTTCATCTATACTATCAAGTTTCTATCATCTCAAAATGTACCTCTGTTGAAATTCCTATTTAAAAAGTATACTGAATATACTTTCCTATTGTACCTAAAATAAATTGTGATGTAATAATCCAACCACTTGAAGTATAAAACTTGCCCGCACCCCCAAGTAGAAAAATGTATTTTGAATCTTTCATCATCCTACCACTTAGAACATGATCTTAGAAACTAAGAGGCAGGGAAAGAAGGGAACCTAGCTAGGGTTAAAGTACACCAGGAACAACTGCAAAAATTGCAAAATAAATCTACATGACCCAACCTAACAGATTCTGACCTACATTTTGAATTTACTCCTTATCATTCCTCTTCATTCATTTTTCACTGTAGCCAAACTGAACTGCTTGGTTTTTTCTCCATACATCCTTGCAATTTCCTACTTCTGAACTTTTGAACATTCTACTTCTCCCACTTAGACAGCCCATTTTCATTCTTGACGCTCCATCCCAGCCACACAGTGGTTTTGAGAGCTGCCATCAGGAGACAAGGCTCTCCCAGGAGACTTCACTCACGAAAGTGGAATTCTCTACCTTTACCTTTACTCTCCAGGGTCTGGCCTCCAGCCCTGCAGTCCCAGAAACTGGATTTGACAGTCCCATGAGAATATGTCTACAACCCCTAAACAAACAAGGCTGGTGTGTAAAATCAAAAATGCCAATTTAACATTTGAATGTAGTTATCAGTGTAGTCATGCCTCTTTTCAGTTAGCCAGTTTACCAATTTGCCCTAAGAAATTTCTTTCACAGGCCTGAATACTGTAAGCTACAACCCCTACAAACCTTTCTGTGTGAGGGATGCCTTTGTCAAGGAACTAGAGTGCTGACTTATAGTCACTCTTTTGGGGACAATATTTAGATGATCAGAAAAAATATTTACTTCTTTGACTTTCATTTTTCTCTGCTTTTTTGGTTAATTAACCATTCTTTTGATTGACACATTCTTACCTTTCAAGAAGCATTTTTTCCCTCCTTGATTTCCTTTTTTTTTTTTTTTTTGAGCACATGTCATTGTTTTCCCAAACACTGACAACACAGTATAGGTAAAAATAAGATTTTTCTTGAAAAAAAAAATTAGGTTTGTAGTTATGGCAGCGATGGAATGAATGGTAGTAGAAAGAACAGCATACAGAATCAGAAGACCTGGGTTTAGGACCCAGTGGACATCTATGGAGCTGTCTACTCAACCCCTCCCTTACTCCTTCTTCTGGGACACTTTCTCCCTCACCTGCCTCCCATAGCTTGCTTGACTTGTCCTCTGATTCTATGAACCAATGAATCTCCCCTTTTCCTAAGCAATTCAACCTGGATTTCTACCATCTATAATAAAAACTAATGTAGTTTCATATAGAGACTCAATTTCTGCATTTATAAAATTGGAAAAATAATACCTATTTCCTAATCATTTTTATCAGGCTTAAATGAGATAAAGAACTTTAAAAGTGCTATACAAAAGTAAGTTTTTTGAGTATTGTGTTATATGTACCTATATGCTCAGAACTCTATTTGTAATCCTTTAATTCAACTCATTTTCTTTGAAACCAGTAAAAGGCATTATATTTTTAAGGACTTAGATTATTTCCTTTCTCATAATCATGTGGGTGAAATGCTCTAGAGAAATACCTATTTTATATGCTAGTATTTTTAAAAAAGAATAAAAATGTGTTAATTGAGGGTTCTCATTTTAGCTCCCTCCTCCCCCATTTTGTACTTTCAGTGAGCTATCAACCATTTCTTTTATATTTAGGTTTATGAGATAAGTAAAAGGACAAGTTTACTGGCAAAACTATATTTACCTTTACCTAATAACACAGAGTTGAAAAGCAAAACTGTTTTGGAATATGTAGAGTTTAGCTCTGATGAGCTGGTCATACCTGCGTATGGAGAAGTAGGAAGTAGTAAGTTTATTTAACATGCCCCCCTCCCTACCTTCATTCTCTTGGGAGTTCCATATCCTACCTGACCCTGGGTCATTTATGTGAATAAAGAGTGCTATGTTTACAGGATTAGTTTTAAAGTGTATTAAACTAACATTTTAACAACTGTCTTGAATCAGATCTTTGGGAAATCTAAAATTTGGAATTGGCACCTGTGCTTTTTCTAAATCACCTGAGACAAGAGCACTATGCTGTCTGGAACAGGAGCCTGCTCCTGAATAGAGAGACCGCTCTGCTTCTGTCTCTCCTTTAGCAAAGCCTAAAGGTGCTCTGGGATGTATTGATGCGTCTTTGAGCTGAATAGAAAAGGGAGATAGAGAAGGAGTGAGGGAAAAAGAGAAAAGGAGAGAAGGAAGAAGGAATGTTTCTGCTCACTTGTTTTTCAATTGATTTCACTCCTCATGCAATGAAATTCAAGTCAGCGTGTCTGTGAGAACACTGCCATTCCTTTCCTTCTCCCCCAGACGCCTTCTTTCACCCTCCTAGCTAGGAGTTTCACAGCTGCTTGTATACGAACAAGTGAAAAGGAAATATGAACAAGTGAGCAAGAGGAAAGGAAGGAAATAAGTAGGCAAAAAATCTGGGAAGGACGGGAATAAGAGAGGAATGTAGTTTGCTTAGAGTCCAGCTGAAGCAGGAAAATAGGGTTGTGGGAACCCAGGAGAAAGACTTAGGGCAAAAAAATTAGGGAGCACCAGGAACTCAGCAGAATTTTTGAGGAGTATTGTTAAGCTCTCTGGAGATTGAGAAAGAAAATGGATAGAGGGAGAAGCCTCAGGACTGTAAGGAAAGGGAACAGAGTAGTAGCTGGTTTGCCTCTAGTTCTGCCTTCAGCTGTCCTTTCCTGCTGGAAGCCACTTGCAGAAAGAATGGTTAAAAATGCTTCTAGTAGTAAGACAAGGATAATAGAGATGTTCATCCCTAGGTCTTCAGATCAATATTTTCCTCTCTGTTTTGTAGTCTGTTTGAAGTGGTCTGCCTTGGGGTACCTTAGATGGAAAATGAGGGAGAGTTCTAAGATTAGAGCCTGGGGTCACCACAGAACAGCCTGGGGTTCCACAAGTAAAGTCACACTCTACTACAGTGTGTCACACTCTATGCTTTATTAAAAATTCATGTTTTGGGGCGCCTGGGTGGCACAGCGGTTGAGCGTCTGCCTTCGGCTCAGGGCGTGATCCTGGTGTTATGGGATCGAGCCCCACATCAGGCTCCTCTGCTATGTGCCTGCTTCTTCCTCTCCCACTCCCCCTGCTTGTGTTCCCTCTCTCTCTGGCTGTCTCTATCTCTGTTGAATAAATAAATAAAATCTTTAAAAAAAAATTCATGTTTTAATGCTTTTTATAAACAGATGTCCCTTTTCTTCTTGAGGGAAATGGAACTGAGGAACTTTGTCTTTTGACGTCAGGAAAACTGAGCTACTCTCTGTCGTGGGCTTTAGATGAAAATGGTATTCCTCTGACACCCATGTCACAGTCATTAAGATCTGCGCCCTGCAGGTAATGAACTTGTATGCCTGAAAAATAATGCCAGTCCTCAGCAAAGCATCACACAGAACCTGTGTCTGTAAAAGGGAAAACTCTAGCAGTGGTAAGAACAGTCTAGTTTATTTGGACTATTTGTTTTTATTTGGATTTATATGTAAGTGAATGTATCTCTTTAATGCTTAGGTTTATAGTTACATGGATGATGGGAGAAGTGGTCCCATAGCGCTTGCAGGCAGAGGCCAAGATTCCCAAGGATTTCATTTCTGGATCCTTTGTATCTCCCAAACATTCTGGATTATGAAAGAATCATTGATGCATTATCAATTTGCTAGAAGAAAAATCCTAGAAATCTTATTCTATGATTTAGGACTTCTTAGGAAATTGAGATTAATTTCTAGATCATACCACAAATGGGATTACTAGAATTAACTACAGTAAAAAATCTATAAAAATGATAATACTGATTTATATATTGTTCTGTGTTTGAATAAAACAATAAATATAAAGGGCCAAGTAGATTCCATCATTTAAAAATTAATTAGTGATGATAACAAGAAGATGGTTCCCCCTCCCCATCTAAACACACATTTAATAAAATATATTGTTATACCCAACTATGTGACATTATAGAAAAGTCAGAACTACGGAGACAGTAAAATATTAGTGGTTGCCAGGCATTAGGAGGAAACAGGGATGGATAGGCAGAGCACACAGGATTTTTGGGGCAGTGAAACTATTATCCGTATGATACTATAATTGTAGATACATGTCATTACATATTTGTCAAAACCCGTAGAATGTACAACACCAAGAGTAAACACTAATGTAAACGTGGACTTTGAGAGATGATGATGTGTCAGTCATTGTAACAAATGCAACTCTTTTATTTCAATGAATGTAATAAATTACAACTCTGGCACAAGATATTGATAGTAGAAAAGTTTGCAGGTTGGGGGCGGGTAGGGGACATATGGAAACTGTGCACTTTCTGATCAGTCTTGCTCTGAACCTGAAACTGCTCTTTAAAAAAGTCTATTTTTAAAATAAAATAATTTTTAAAATTTAAGACATTACTATAAATAACTTGGATTAAACAGGAAATCAAACTGAAATTAGAGACTATTTTAAAAATAACAATGAGAACACTATGAATAAAGCCAGTGGCATATGGCCAGAGTTATAGTAAGAGTTCATAAATGCTTCTCTTGGCAATAGTTTAAGAGAAAAAAACCGAAGTGTCAGTAGCACTCAGCAATTGATGTTGAGGAGGCTGAGGTCGTGGGTGTAGATTACTTACCAAGAAGTTTTAAAAAGAGGCTTATTTTCTCTTATTTTCAGAGAGACAATAGAATCAAAGTATAGGTTTCTTGAAAATTGGGGCAATTTTTATGTTCTTAGAATAAGTGATGAAATCCATAGGAAAAGAGCCAGAATGTATTAGAAAGAGTATGAGATCCTTCAGAGTCAAGAAGATATTGAACCAGAACGCAAGTGATAGCTTGGGTCTAGAGAAGAGGAAATATCTCTTCAAATCAGAGAAGGAAACGGAAATCACTGTGTACACAGGAATGTAATTTTGATGATGTCCTTGTTTTGCTCAGTAAACAAGGTCATCTTCTTAGAGACCTGAATAAGGGCATTTTAGAGAAAAATGGACAATTAATAAAGGTAATCCATTTTGGAGCTAGTGAATAAGCTTTTAATACTCTGAGCCATTATTTGCTTGTATTTCTTTGTTTTTCCCTGGCATCAGCCCACTGCGGCTCTTTCCAATCTTTGCCTCCTTACACTATTCTTTACTTCCTTTTTGGAGTCAAATGTTTGTTCCTATTACTCTAAAGCTAACTTTTATACAGGCAATTTGGAATTTTCCTTTGTCTCCTTTAGGATCCTGACGACAGGTTTATATCCTTTTCTTACATTATCTTTAATTCTTCCATTTCCCTAAGCTGTTAGTCTTTTGTATTCAAGAAACCGTCTTTGTTTTAAAGCAAAGAAGAACCCAGGGGTGCCTGGGTGGCTCAGTCGTTGGGTGTCTGCCTTCCGCTCAGGGCGTGATCCCAGCGTTCTGGGATCCTGCCCCATATCAGGCTCCTCCGCTGGAAGCCTGCTTCTTCCTCTCCCACTCCCCCTGACTGTGTTCCCTCTCTCGCTGGCTGTCTCTCTCTCTGTCAAATAAATAAAATATTTAAAAGAAAGAAAAAGAAGAACCCAAGTATTTGATTAAACCCTGAAAACCTGTCTTGGCTGTTTTTCCTGTCCAAGTCCTCATTTGTGTGGTCTACTGATCTGTGTACAAGGCCTCCACTTGTTATTCACACATTCCCTCCCTAACACAACCCATTTATTCCTGAACACTACCAGTGACCTTCTGGCCATATTTATTGACCTATCCTCATCATTTTGCTTCTTGAAGTCTTTTCTCTCATGGCTTCTGTGATGCTGCAGTTAGCAGTTCCACCTACTTGGGAACTCAAGTTGACAAAAGATTGAAAGCAGCTGTGTGAAACATTGGGACAGATGACAAATTTCAAGAGCCAGTGAATTGTAAAAGAAGGTTTCAAAGTCCAGAGCACTCTCTAAAGAAGTTAACTTGAAGTAAAACTTTACAGTTGGGGCTTCCGTTATCAGAGTGGTTGGTTCTAGAACTCTCCTCTTCAGCTGTGGGCGGTGAAGGGCTGGTGCTGAGCAAGGCTTCCAGGAACCTGGGATGGGTGCCCCAAAAGGCAGGGCTGACTTGTGAGGGTCAAAACATGGAGATCTCCTTCTGGAGCAAGGAGATCTGAAAGAAGGTATTCGTGTGTTCTCTGATTTACTCATTCATTTATTCATTCATCAGTGAGCTGGAGATGAAGCAGTGAACCAAAAGATCTTGGAATGCTTTAATTCCACATTGAGCACACTTCTCTAATCTCAGTGATTATTGTCCAGAGTTTTCATTTAACACATTTTTAATATATAAAAGTTTTTCTTATGCTCACTAGTTAATTACATTTTCTGACATGGTTAATTGACTTTTGTGTTTGCATCTCTTTATCTTCCACACTTTCATTCCACATTTACTTTTCTTGCTGATAATCTGCTCCTTTATTGATTCTTTCAGTCAGTTTCTGTAGCTAGCAAATTTGTTTAGTTTTTGTGTATCTGAAAATGCCTTAGTTTTGTCCTCATTCTTGAACAATAGTTTGGGTGTAAAATCTGAGGCTGATACTTATTTTCCCTTGACCCTTTGAAGCTATAATTCCATAATCTTCTGGGATTTATCATTCCTGTTTAAAAGTCTACCATGTTGGTATTTTGTAGACAGTCTGTCTTTCCTCCCCGGTAACTTTACCTTTTTTTTTTCTTTTTTTTTTTTTTAAAGATTTTATTTATTTATTTGACAGAGACAGAGACCCAGCGAGAGAGGGAACACAAGCAGGGGGAATGGGAGAGGGAGAAGCAGGCTCACAGCAGAGGAGCCTGATGTGGGGCTCGATCCCAGAACGCCGGGATCACGCCCTGAGCCGAAGGCAGGCGCCCAACCGCTGTGCCACCCAGGCGCCCCTTTTTTTTTTTTTTTTTTTCTTAATTCATAGAGACAGAAAGCCAGTGGTTGGGGGTAGGGAGGAATGGGGAGTTGTTGTTTAACAGAGTTTCTGTTTGGAATGATAAAAATTCTGGAAATAGGTAGTGACGGTGGTTGTAAAACATTGTGAGTATACTTATTGCCACTGAATCGTATTCCTTGCTTGGCATTTGGTTGTGGAGAAAGGAGTACAGGTGACAGAGGGATTTTGCCATAGCCCACAGCTGAACACCTATAGGGCCTGGCTGGAGGAATCATTGTAGCAAAAGCAGGAGATGTTCTGAGGTCTTTATAACCCTCCCTGAGGCAGAAATCATGGGAGTACATTGAAATCCAGTTACAACTCCCTTTTTATTTTAAAGCTATAACTGGGTAAGTTTCTCTCCCTAATCTATTAATTAACATGTAAGCTTTGCCTCAGGCTTTGTGACCTGGGCTAGGACTCTTCCTGTAAGAAGGGAAATTTCTTACACGATGGTGTCAGGGTATCAGGCTTTAGAGCTCTCTTGTGACAAAGAGATCAAAATAGTTCAAATATAAGGACAGAAATAAGAATTAAAGAAAGGAATACTACTCATATTTCATCTATTTGTAATTTTGCTTATATCCTGTCATACCAGGCATTGGCTTTGTTTGCAATAGCTTCCCAAGATTCATGATAGAAATATGAGTATGTGCTGATGGAAAGTAGACAGTGTAAGATAGTGTCCACGTTTGGGTTAAGACATTATTGAGTCAGAACTGTATTTCTGGACTCCCAGCTTATGGACTGGAATGTTTCTTGAATTACTTTATAGAAAGGATCTTAGAGATTTTCTAGTCCAAGTCCTTCTACACATGATGAGGCAAATTATCTATGAAGAGAGAGACTAAATAACTGGGATAATTGATGGCTCTGAAGAAATCCTTACTGTTTAGGATGGAATTTCTTCTCCACTTAGCCTATAGCTGAGGTCATCAAAGATGAATTATGAGTCTAGACTCTTACAGCTCTCCAACTTCTCAAGATGCCTCATATGACCAAAGATACTCTTCAAGCAGAATACTTCCCAGTTAATTGTATTACTCTGTATTATGTTTCAACTGTATAGATGGAGCTTAAAGATTCTTTTTATATTGTGGACTTTATTAATTTTGCTAAAGCTAACATCTTGATTAAATTGCAATATTGTACATCCCGTGGAAAGGAAATATTTAACAAGTTACTATCCTCAGGGTTTACAAAGTACATTCAGTAAGCACTATTTGCTTCAGCATCTACTATATTTTAGCTACTACACCAGGTAGAGTTGGCAAAGATGGATATTTACAGACTTTACCCTTAAGAAGCTTACTGTCTCTTAGGGAGGGAGTAGACATTTATCAAAACGCTAGGATACAAATTAGAATGTCAGAACCAAAAGAGATAATCACATCTGAATCTGTTTTATCTTTAAACGCAGGGGATGAATAGGTTTTATCTTTAACTACATGGAATGGGTAGGTTTTACTCCATATAACAGGTGTATAACTTGCATGTTGTATGCAAATCAACAAGATATTTTTCTCTATGTTAGTGTGTTAAGGAATGTCGATGCAAGAGGGGTTCCTGGAATTCCGTGGCTCATTAATGCACAGAAGCTTTTTGAGTGGGCGAATGAAGTAAAAATTGATCCAAATAATCCAGAATATTCTGATTTAATGGAATTTATTATGGTAAGTTTTAGCAATTATCAATACTGTATATTCTATTTCCTAAGCTCTACCCCCTTGTACTTCATAGTTTGCTGTATATTTTTCTAGGCACCAGGAGGCATACAAAGATAAATCTGAAGACAGATATGATTTTCAACCAGTTTTACAGTATTGTAAAGGCAATTAGAAATTCAGCAACTGAAATAATTGCTACTTTAGGCCTGATGGTTGGTACTCTGCTGTTACTTAGCAGCCTGCAGTACATCCTACAGGCTAACCTTCAGGCTGGCATCCTTGTACAACTACTGAGTGCCCATGGTATTATAGATGCTAGGGATATAAAGATGATATATAGACACATTCCTCCCCTCAAAGACTCCATTATCCGTTCACTTCTCCAATTGTTTCTTATAGCCAACTGAACTGCTCTGTGCGCCTCAAACATGCATTCTTCATACCTTTATTCATGTCATTCCCTCTGCCCAGAAGGGCACCCTAGGTGACTATCTTACCTACCATGCAAGTCTGATAAAGGTTTCCCTGATAACCTCAGTTAGATATGGGCCCTTCCTTCCATTCCCTCCTGTTAACTTTTTTTTTCTTTTTATAATTTCTGTGACTCTGATATCATTCTGCCTTTTACTATAGTATTCATTCTCTGTTTTATCTTTCCTTGTAGAATCACAGCGAAGAAATCTTTCGTAGCTAGCACTCTTCTTTGCGTGGACCACGTATGCACATTTGCATTTACTGAATAAAACAATGCATAGATTATTGAAGTTAAGCTTCCCTAGATCAGAGCTTCCCAAGTAATGTGCTCTATTGGTTACAGGTATACAGAAATATTGATCCTTTCTCAACATTTATGGCAAACAGATATGAATAGTCTCATCTTTTAACCCAGTGTGCAATACAAATATTTTCATTTTTCATTTCAGTCATGACCAGGAAAAGATTGGAAAGCCATGTAGGCTGGATTCTATTTTTTCTTTTCTTTCTTTTTTTTTTTCAGATTCCATCTCTGTTTGCTCCATTTCCTACATATATGGCAACTCTAACATCTCACAGTTGAGGGGAAAAATGTTTTGAAATAATTCTAAAATTGTAAAAAATTAATATATTAAGTAAAGACTATTATTTATGTTTTATAGTACATGAAACATAAAGGACAGGATATTCCAAAATATTTTCGTCTTGAACAGATGCAAGATGAATTTAACTTTGTTTCTGAAGAAGAAATGAAAAAGAGTAAACGTTTCCAGCTATTGCAACTTAGAAATGCAGGTCAATTAGACATTCTCCTTCTGCAGCAAATACCCCTTTACGACAAGGATATTCCTGATTTAGTCTTCCAGGTATGTGGTTTCTATTTGAATATTGCTTATTGTATGATAAATTAATATTTTT
This sequence comes from Ailuropoda melanoleuca, assembly GCF_002007445.2. NCBI lineage: Eukaryota > Metazoa > Chordata > Mammalia > Carnivora > Ursidae > Ailuropoda > Ailuropoda melanoleuca. The sequence continues at coordinate 98,048,358 of NC_048223.1, forward strand.
GCTGCTTTAAATCTATCTTAATTTTTTCTTTTTTTTAACTAAGAAGTTTATATTAAAAACCTATTTTTGAAAAAACTCTATTTTAAAAATAGGTTATAATAGACTTATTAATTTAACTATGGTTATTATCAATAAGAAAAAAATGAATATAAACTCTTCGATATTTGTCTTCATTTTATTATGGACTGAAAATAAATTGCAATAAGTCACTTAATATTAAATAAAAGTTGTTTTAAAAAATAGTGTGTGTTTTGTTGTTGCCACACAGGCATCCTTTAGCTTGTATACCCTAGTTTAGAGGATACACGAACAAAACTATACAGGACTCATTACATTTAAAACTCAAGGACAGTTCTGAACCAAATAGACTGTCTGGAGACTCTTTTGGTGTGGCTCAGAGGTGAAAGGGGAAATGCAAATTAATGATTTTTCAATGACCATGTCCTAGCACCACCAGTTAGCACATTTGACTATTATAGTCATATAACGACAGGATTTGCAGATAATTCATGAGTTTCACAAACATGGGTTAGTAGAACTACATGGAATCACAAACTGTCTAACTGGTATTCGGCTTCAGAAAACATTTCCCAACTTTTAGTTATGGTCAATCTCCTGTTTTGAGACCTTAGGAACTTCAGTTAGCAAACTACAGAGGGAAGACATGAGAATATCTTAGAATAGCTAGAAAGTTACTCAGTTTCCTCCTGCTGCTTCTCTCAATGATTGAATTCAATTCTACAGTTCCATAAACTGTGACAGGCAAAGCACAAGGCTCAGCATATTGGGAAGATAACATCATAAAAGAGGAACAGTTTCTACTCTTGAAACTAGGAGCTTTCCATATTCGAATTATTCAGAGAACAGAAAAGGAGGGAAAGTAATCCTACTCATTTTCTGAATCTGATATAACTTTCTTTTTTTTTTTTTTAAAGATTTTATTTATTTATTCGACAGAGATAGAGACAGCCAGCGAGAAAGGGAACACAAGCAGGGGGAGTGGGAGAGGAAGAAGCAGGCTCATAGCAGAGGAGCCTGTTGTGGGGCTCGATCCCATAACGCCGGGATCACTCCCTGAGCTGAAGGCTGACGCTTAAACGCTGTGCCACCCAGGCGCCCCTGATATAACTTTCATACCCAAATTGGACAAGGAGAGCAGAAAATGATCATTTTAGAACATTTTACTTATGAGCATAATTGTAAAATTACTAATAAAATTTCAACAAATTGAAAAACAATGTATTATATATAAATATATAATTACACTTTATGATCTGAGAGGGTTTGTTTTCACATAACAAAGCTAATTTAATTAGGGAATCTATTAATATAATTTACCACATTAACAAAATTAAGGAAGGAAAAATATGCTCCTTTTAATAAATGTCCAAAAGGCATTTAATAAAATCAGTGCTCATTCATAATGAAAGCTCTTAGTATACTAGAATTAAAAGGAAATTTTTTCTTTTTTTAGTTTTTATTTTTTAATTCCAGTTAGTTAACACACAGTGTTATATTAGTTTCAGATGTACGATGTAGTGATTCAACAGTTCCATACAATACCCAGCTCTCATAATGACAAGTGCACTGTTAATCTCTATCACCTATTTCACCCATCCCCCTACACGCCTCTCTTCTGGTAATCATCAGTTCTCTATAGTTAAGAGTCTGTTTCTTGGTTTGTCTCTTTCTCTCTCTTTTTCCCCTTCGCTTGTTTGTTTTGTTTCTTAAATTCCACATATGAGTGAAATCGGATGGCATTTGTCTTTCTCTGACTTATTTCACTTAGCATTATACTCTCTAGCTCTATCCATGTTGTTGCAAATGGCAAGATTTCATTCTTTTTATGGCTGAGTAATTTTTCATTATATACATATATCCCATCTTTATCCATTCATCAATCAATGGGTACTTGGGTTGCTTCCATATCTTGGCTATTATAAATAATGCTGCTATAAACATAGGGGTGTATGTATCCTAGTAGTGCAATTGCTAGATCATAGGATAGTCCTATTTTTGACTTTTTGAGGAACCTCCATACTGTTTTCCAGAGTGGCTTCACCAGTTTGCATTCCTGCCAACTGTGCAAGAGGGTTCCCCTCTCTCCACATCCTTGCCAACACCTGTTGTTTCTTGTGTTGTTGATGTTAGCCGTTCTGACAGGTGTGAGGTGATACCTCATTCTAATTTTGGTTTGTATTTCCCTGACGATAAGTGATGATAAGCATCTTTTCATGTGTCTGTTGGCCATCTGTATGTCTTCTTTGGAGAAATGTCTGTTCATGTCTTCTGCCCATTTTTTCATTGGATTGGGGGGATGTTGAGTTTTATAAGTTCTTTATATATTTTGGATACTAACCCTTTATTGGATACGTCATTTACAAATATCTTCTCCCATTCCTTAGGTTGCCTTTTAGTTGTTTCCTAAGAAGAGAACTTCTTTAAACTGATTAAGAATGTTACAACATTTTGGGTTTTTCTGCTGATGTGAACTGCATTGAAGGAAGTGCTTCTTCTAAATTATGGAATTGAGAGGGTGGGAAGGGAGACAAGAAGGCATGACCTACATATCCACTGGATGATTACAATGAGTTTCAGATATAATTAGCTAGTAATGCAGAAACATACAGAAAGCAGAGCAGAACACAGGCCAGGACAGCTGCAACAAATTTTGATTCTGGTTTTTCCTGGACTTTGGTATCCTAATGGGGAGTAAGCTTCTTGTGACATGTCCACACAGAGTAGGGTTTTGCCAGAGTTAACAAAACAAAATGAAACAAAAAAAGCAGTTAAACAAAAAACCCCTGTGCACAATAGGCAAGGTTTACCCAACTACTCCAAGAGAATTAATACTTATATGGTAAATGCACTTCCATTTAAGGGAATGTTTACAAACATTGGCCTCCTCTGGTTCTTGATCCCAAGTCAGGGTCACTAAGGCCATATTTTCCTTCAAGAAAAGAAATAGAGCCAGTACCCAGGTGTCCCTGAACAAGACAGAGAATTGTCTCCAGCTTTTCAGCATTCTGGAAAATCTGTTCCTTATAATCTGCCCCTTGACTGTGATTCAATACCCTATTAATTGTATGGCTTTGAAACTGAGTTGGTGTGAATCATGATCAGAAATCCATTTCCTGGGGCACCTGGGTGGTGCAGTTGTTAAGCATCTGCCTTCGGCTCAGGGCGTGATCCCAGCGTTCTGGGATCGAGCCCCACATCAGGCTTCTCCGCAGGAGCCTGCTTCTTCCTCTCCCACTCCTCCTGCTTGTGTTCCCTCTCTCACTGGCTGTCTCTCTCTGTCAAATAAATAAATAAAAATATTTAAAAAAAAAAAGAAATCTATTTCCTCATAGGCTCCTATGCAAACATTATACTTAGGGGATAGACATCAATTTTCCCTTAATCTGAACAATGTAAGGATGCCCACTATCATCTCTACCAGGAAGAGCCAATGCATTAAGACAGAAAGAAGGAAATTAGAATTAGAAAAGACAAACTGCCCTTGTTGCAGAAAATACAGTTGTCTACATGGAAAACATAAGAGAAACTACAGCAAACTGTCACAACTAGTAAATTTGTTGAATATAATATTCATATTTAAAATGACTAATTCTTTATTGCAAAAGGAACATTGTACCTCTACAACGGAGATATCTAGCTGTCACCATCTTGGCTCAGTGATCCAGCTTAATCTTACTAATAGTGGTAGGTAGAATAATGGCCCCCTCTTTAGATGTCCACTCTCTAATCCCTAGAACCTGTGAATATGTTATGTTACATTGTTTAAAATAGGGAGATTATCCTGGTTTATCTGGGTGGGACCTAATCTAATTACACGAGCCTTCAAAAGCAGAGAAATTTTTCCAGTTGTGAGCAAAAGCTGCAGAAAGAGAAATCAGATTTGTCGTGAGAAGGATTCAACATGTAGTTGCTGGCTCTGAGACTTAAAGGAACATCTGCAAAGACTGGAGAGAGGTCCCGGGAAGGTAAGAGTGGGCCCTAGCTGATGGCAGCAAGGGAAGGAGACCTCAGTCACACAGCTGCAGGGTACTGGATTCTGCCAACAACATCAATGAGCTTGGAAACAGATCCTTCCCAGACCTTTCTGTTAAGAACCCAGCTGGCCTACACTTTGACATCAAACTTGTGAAACCTGGAGCAGAGAAACCAGCTGAGACAACCAGAACTTCTCACCTACAGAACTGTGAGATACTGAATTTGTGTTTTTTGAAGTGACTTAATTTGTGATAATTTGTAACAGCAGCAAAAGAAAACTAATACAATAATAAAATACAGCCAGACATTATTGCCCCTTATATGATACAGTATGAAATATACAACATTATGTATGAAATATCATTGCCACAAATGTGTACTCTGAATCAAATTAAGACTTTAATTTGTTTATAAGTATGAGGAATAGAGAAACAAGTTAAATGGCACTACAAGGAAAAAATCAAATTTGGAACGTGGGACAACTGGCTTGCCAGTACAACTGTTTTAATCACTTTAAAAAGCCAGTTTTTAAAAAGGCAGAGTATTCTAGATTAAGAAACTAAAGGGACAACCAAAGACAACACATGATCCTTAATTAGATCCAGGTTTTGAGAGGAAAAAAACAGCGACTGGTGAAATTTGGCTATGGGTTGAATATTAGATAATATTAGGAAATTGTTTATTTTGTTGTTTGTGATTATGGCATCATGGCTGTATAGAAGTGTGTCCTTAGTTTTCTGAAGATTCATGCTGTAGTATTTATTAAGGAATGGGGTAGCATGGTGTCTGTAATATATTCCAAGATATTTTAGCCAAAAAAATAAAAATAATAAAAGAGACAAATTAAGCAGATGTGGCAAAGTACACAGTTAACCCTTTAACAGTGTGGGGGTTGGGAGCACCAAACCCTGAGCAGTTGAAAGTCCATGTATAACTTTTGACTCCCCCAAAACTGAAATAGTAATAGCCTACTGTTGATCAGAACCTGATAGGAGAAAGTGTTAACACATTTTTTATATGACATGTATTATATACTGTATTCTTACAATAAAGTAAACTAGAGAAAATATTATTAAGAAAATCATAAGGAAGAAATAATACATTTTCAGTACCATATGCAAAAAGTCTGCATCCAAGTGTACCTGCACAGTTCAAATCCATGTTTTCAAGGGTCAACTATAATTACTTAAGAGGATGGGTATGTGGATTATAACATTCTTGCTAATTTTTTGTAGTTTTGAAAGATTTGAGGAAAAATTAAAGACAAAATAAATAGCATTCTGTATACCAGTAAAAACCCACTAAACTTGTAACTTAATGAAGATACCCCTTGCAATGACAATTAAAACTCTAAGATACATAGGAATATATTTAACAAAAAGTGCAAGGACTTAATGGAGAAAATTATAAAACATTTTGAATGATGTAAAAAAAAAATCTGAGTAAATGTTCACTGATAGGAAATTGTAAGGTGCCAGCATTGTAGGATGCCAGTTCTCCCCAAATTATTTTGTAAATGTAGTAATGCAATTCCAAACCAGTGAAATAGAACAGAGAGCCTCAAAACAGACTTATTATTCATATGTGGAAACTTTATATTTGATAAGTATCATCACAAATCAGATCTAAAAGAATGGACTTTCAGGGCACCTGGGTGTCTTAGTGGGTTAAGTGGCTGCCTTTGGCTCAGGTCATGATCTTGGGGTCCTGAGATTGAGCCCCGTGTCAGGCTCTCTGCTCAGCAGGAAGTCTGCTTCTCCCTTTCCCTCCGCACCCCCCACCCCCTCACCTTCCGCTCATGCTCATGCTCGCTCTCTCTGTCTCTCTCTAATGAATAAATAAAAAATCTTCCAAAAGGGACACCTGGTGGCTCACTTGGTTAAGAGTCTACCTTCAGCTCAGGTTATGATCTCAAGGTCCTGGGATCAAGTCCTGCATGGGGCTCCCTGCTCAGTGGGGAGCCTGCTTCTCCCTCTGCCTGCTCGTCCGCCTGCTTGTGTTTGCTCTCTCTGTCAAATAAATAAATAAAATCTTTAAATTAAAAAAAAATCTTAAGAAAAAGAATGGACTATCTGTTAAGTGGCTCTGGTCATCTGTTTAGAAAGAAATAGAAGATTCAGACCTCATGAAAGGAATAAATACCTTTTGTAAGGAAGACTGCATGTGAATTATGTTAATTACACTGGAATTAAAATAAAAAACTTAAGAAAAGGATTACATGTGAAAAGCAAAACTTAAATGGTATCTTAATCTTGGGGTGAGAAAGTATTTCTTAAAACACAAAAAGTATAAATTAAAAAGATTAATAAATTTGATATTAAAATTAAAACCCTACAATTTAAGACAATGTATTTGCGACACATATAATAAAAAATTAGTATCTAGATATTATAATATTTAAGTTGCTCTTATAAATTAATACTTTAAAGAGTAAAGCAATATGAAATATTAATATATCTTTAAGTAAAAGTTGTTACTTGCCAACAGAATTAAATTCAAGATTTCTTGCAGCTAATTGGAAGAACAAATAAATTACTTTTAGATAAAAGAATGTTCACTGTAACATGGCTGGAAGTTCGAAAGTATCTACTTCATTATTTTTGTGTAGTCTTTAATGTTATCCATAATGTAAAACATATTCCATGTGTATTAGGGTTGTATCCTACAAATGCAAATATAACAGATGCAGATTTATTCTGAATTATATAGACGAAGGAGCCTGACAAATAACTTATACCAACTGCTTGAAGTAAAATTAGAGTTATTAACTTTTTAAAGTTAGAAGTTAAGGGGCAACTGGCTGGTTCAGTTGGTAGAAGATGCGACTCTTGGTCTTGGGATTGTGAGTTCGAGCCCCATGTTGGGTGTGGTGGTTACTTTAAAAAATCTTACAAAAAATAAAGTTAGAAGTTAAAAATTAAAGTTATTGATACTAAACTACTTCCCATATGTGATTGCCAGGTAAATGCATGCATAAAGAATACTTTGCAGTCATTTTCACATTTTTTCATGATTTTCTCAATCGTAAATTTTTTTTCTCAACATTATGCTATTTTAAAAGATGAATGGACCTCATCCTAGAAGCAAATGAAATATGGTCAAAAGCTGTTCTTAGCTAATGCTCAGTGGGAGAATCTCATGCCAGAGTGTTGGCAGTGTCTCTTACACATGAACTGAATAATATTTTATATCTTATTGCGATGTATCATACTCTGAACTGTTACACTGAAGAGGTAAAACTAACTTAATTCTCCATTTAGGAATATGAAAGTCAGATAGAGAAGGATATCTCCATTTCAGATGTCAATTCTATTACTGCACAAAGGATTTATTCTGCCAATTTTCTGAAAAAGGTAACAATAACAAAATAGTATTATCAGTATGTTTGCATTTACTTTTGTGAAATCCTCCTAATCTCCCTTTACATTCTGCTTGCAAAAATTGGACTAAAAAATGGTGGCACCAGTAGCATTGTAAATACTTAATCTTCAAATATAAATTATTATTTCCTTAAATTTATTTTTTTGTAGATGAGAAGGTTGATAATGAAAAGAATTGTGAAAGTTAGCAAATTTAACTTATCGGATGTTGTGGCAGATTATGAAGAAATTGTATCTGCAAGGTACATTGTAAAATTATTATTTTTTAAATATGAAATATAAAACTTTAAGCTAATCCCTTCAAAGTTCTCAAAGTTCTCCGTTTTAATATTAAGTTACACGTCAGAGGATGCATTTACAAGGGATAAAGTAAAATATAGTGACTTAAAATACATTTTAAAATTGAATTTTGGACATATCTATATGTTATGTATTTTCAGTTGCATAGTACTAGTTTTCAACCCTCTCCTTATTGATAGTTTTTAGGTCAAGAAAGAAAAAGAAAAGAAATAGCTTTGTCCCAAATTAGTTTTGCCCTAAGATTTTCCTGTTCTGGAACCGCTACTGGAAAAGTCATTGCTGGCAGCACCACATACCAAGCCTATAATCTCCCCCTTTCAAAACGGAATCCTCAGCCATACGTGGTGCTACAACCCACAGGCAGCAGTTGGGAGAGCTTTTGGCTCAACTCAATTCTCATACTGTTCTCTCTGAAACTTGGGGGTAGGACCAGAAATAGAGATGCCATGTTTCTTGGAATCCTCCCCGGGGCCACTTGCAGATTCCCAGTGTTACCAATATGGTTTTAATTGGTTTGGATATTGAAATCTATTGTATTTTATTTTTAGTTTTTTGGGGGGAAATGAGTGTGACCATAAAGCTATAATTTCATGGATTTGTGTTGGCAGCTTGTGTAACTAACTCCTGTTTCAGAGCCTGTAGAAAAGTTGAGTATCTAATCACTTTCAGGAGAGTGCTTCCTGAAAAACGAATAATATTCTGAAAGAACATCATGTTTTTGTGGAATTACGTCTCCATGCCCTTGTCTCTTCTTGGACCATTTACCCAAAGAGCATGGAGCAATCACATCTTCTCACAGCATGAGAGTGAGCACAGCATCTCATCTGTGCTCAGAGAAAGGTTCTTTCCTTGGGTTTAAGACAACTCTGTCTCCCCTCAACAATGAAGAGAGTATGGTTCAGAATAATGGCCTTATTTATAATAATTCACTTTAAAAATTGATGTCTTTTAAAACAAAGTTATCTTGTGCATATGCAGCTTATCGCTTTTTTACTCTTTAGCCAGTTGACACATGCAGTTTGTAAGCTTGTTGAACAACGAAGAAAGTTAAAGCCTCAGAGGAAAGAAAGGAAAAAGGTGGCAGCACAGACTATCTGTGATGGAGATGTTAAGATTCTTGTCAGAATACTGCAGGCTTATAATATTCCTACCAGGAATACAACAGTTAATAGGTAAGATAGTGTGCACCAATTTTTACAGTTGCAAAAGCGTTATCTTTTTTTTAATTTTAATTTTTTTTTTGCAAAAGCTCTATCTTAAATATAAATTTCCATGCTGTCCTATGTGTGAAAATTGGCACTGTGTTAATGCTCCATATACAGAAATGGAATGAAAATTGAAATCTTCATGTGGATTGTCATGCTGTCATTGCTATGTATTAGGAGTTTTCAGAAGTTTGAGATGACCACAGTAAATTTACCATGTGTATTTTGGGATGCCATATCAAATAAATGCCTTTTGACCTTCTTCCCTTTTGTTACCACTTGTGACCCTACTGTCACCACCTGCCCTGTTCTCTGCCACTGGCGCCTCTCAGTACTGCAGGTAGAACACAAGAGAGAGTAGGCTCTTTCAGACTTGTTATTTTAGTTGACCTCTGCAGAAATCAGATCTTACCCAACTCTTCTGCAGACACTCCATGGGTTTTATTTACGTATCTTGAGCAGAGGATATATGGGGCCAGAATGGGTATCACCGTTTAGTGGCCAAATTAAGGCATCATGAATATTAAATGCTCATGTATATTTAGTGTGTCCTGAATGTTGAATGTCTTCTGTATTTAGTCTCATGTATGAATCCTATATTATTGGTATTTAGGACCCAGGTATCTCAGGAATATTAAGTATCCTCCTCTATGTTTAACACATATGTGCTCTACCTGCTTACCTAATGTTTACCACATCCCATGAATTCTACATATGAAAAATATTTGGCTTACTAGGTACTAATCTTTAGTTAAAACCTCTTAAAAAGTTTTTCCTATGTTTTATAAGCAACAACCCTATTTATCTAATAGAATTGATGTTCTCAAAACAAATGCACATTCCAAAGGCTAACTTTTATGAAGTAAGGACATCATAAAGTCACCACCATTTTCTGTAATCGTCAATTTGTAAAAGAAAGAATATTGTAACACCAAAAATAGAAAGGATGTAATCTCAAAGTATCACTTGCCTTATTTTTCTCCTTTGCTGAGGACAATTGAAAACTTCATCACAGACTAAATTCAATCCATGGTTCAGCATTTAGAAGCCACTCTTCCAGAGTGGTGATTATCAAACGTTCAGCTCTAACCACCTATGATAAGAAGATCCAAAGCAAACTCTGTAAGATCCAGAGTAAATGAATTATTTATCACCATGCACATAGGCAAAACCCTGCCCATTCCCACTAAAACTAATGTTAAAATTATTTATCTAAAAATTGTTTTATTTAAATTCAGTTTAGTTAACACATAGTATATTATTAGTTTCAGGGGTAGAATTTAGTGATTCATCAGTTGCATATAACACCCAGTGCTCATTCCATCAAGTGTCCTCCTTAATGCCCATCACGCAATTACCCCATCCCCCCCCCAGTAATCCTCAGTTTGTTCACTATAATTAGGAGTCTTTTATGGTTTGCCTCCCTCTCTGTTTTTATTGTATTTTATTTTTCCTTCCATTCCCCTATGTTCATCTGTTTTGTTTCTTAAATTCCACATATGAGTGAAATCATATGGTATTTGTCTTTCTCTGACTGACTTATTTCCCTTAGCATAAAACCCTCTAGTCCCATCCACATCACTGCAAATGACAGGATTTCATTCTTTTTAATGGCTATATTTCATGCATATATATATTTCACTTCTTCTTTGTTCATTCATCTATTGATGGACATCTGGGCTCTTTCCAGATTTTGGCTATTGTGGACATGGCTGCTATAAACATTGAGGTGCGTGTGCCCCTTGGCATCACTATGTTTGCATCCTTTGGATAAATACCTAGTAGTGCAATTGCTGGGTCATAGGGTAGCTCTATTTTTAACTTTTTGAGTAACCTCCATACTGTTTTCCAGAGTGGCTTCACCAGCTTGCATTCCCACCAGCACTGTAAGAATGTTCCCCTTTCTCTACATCCTCACCAGCATCTGTTGTTTCCTGACTTGTTAATTTTAACCATTCTGACTGGTGTGAGGTGGTATCTTATTGTGGTTTTGATTTGCATTTCCCTGATAATGAGTGATGTTGAGCGTTTTTTCATGGGTCTGTTGGCCATTTTTATGTCTTCTTTGGAGAAATGTCTGTTCATGTCTTCTGCCTATTTCTTGACTGGATTGTTTATTTTTGGGGGGGTTGAGTTAGATAAGTTCTTTATAGATTTTGGACATTAGCCCTTTATCTGATATGTCATTTGCAAATATCCTCTCCCATTCCATAGGTTGCCTTTTAGTTTTATTGATTGTTTCCTTTACTGTGCAAAAGTTTTTTGTCCCGATGAAGTTTCAGTAGTTCATTTCTGCTTTTGTTTTCCTTGCTTCTGGAAACATGTCTAGTAAGAAGTTCCTGCAGCTGAAGTCAAAGAGGTTGCTGCCTCTGTTCTTCTCTAGCGTTTTGGTGGATTCCTGTCTCACATTTAGGTCTTTCATCCATTTTCATTTATTTTTCCCTATGGTGTAAGAAGGTGGTCCAGTTTCATTCTTCTGCATGTGGCTGTCCAGTTTTCCCAAAACCATTTGTTGAAGAAGCTGTCTTTTTTCAATGGATAGTCTTTCCTGCTTTGTCTAAGATTAGTTGACCATAGAGTTGAGGATCCATTTCTGGGTTCTCTATTCTGTTCCATTGATCTGTGTGTCTGTTTTTGTGCCGGTACCATACTGTCTTAATGATAAGGCTTTGTGATACAGCTTGAAGTCTGGAATTATGATGTCTCCAGCTTTGGTTTTCGTTTTCAACATTACTTTGGCTATTCAGGGTCTTTTCTGGTTCCATACAAATTTTAGGATTGTTTATTCCAGCTCTGTGAAAAATGCCAATGGTATTTTGATAGGGATTGCTTTGAATGTGTAGATTGCTTTGGGTAGCATAGACATTTTAATAAAACATGGAATGTTTTTCCATTTCTTTGTGTCTTCCTCAATTTCTTTCATAAGTGTTCTATAGTTTTCAGAGAATAGATCCTATGTCTTTGGTTATGTTTATTCCTAGGTATCTTATGGTTTTTGGCGCGATAGTAAATGGGATCGATTCCTTGATTTCTCTTTCTAGTGCTTCATTGTTAGTGTAGAGAAATGCAACAGACTTCTGTGTGTTGATTTTATAGCCTGCGACTTTGCCGAATTCTTGTATCAGTTCCAGCAATTTTTTGGTGGAGCCTTACTGGTTTTCTACATAGATTATATGTCGTCTGTGAAGAGTGCAATTTTGACTTCTTTGCTGATTTGGATGCCTTTCAAATTTCTTCTTGTTGTCTAATTGCTGAGGCTAGGACTTCCAGTACTATGTTGAACAACAGTGGCGAGAGTGGACATCGCTGCTGTATTCCTGACCTTAGGGGGAAAGCTCTCAGTTTTCCCCTGTTGAGGATGATATTAGCTGTGGGTCTTTCATAAATAGCCTTTATGATGTTGAGGTATGTTCCCTCTCTCCCTACATTGTGGAGAGTTTTTAATCAAGAAAGGATGTTATATTTTGTCAAATGCTTTTTCTGCATGTATTGAGAGGATCATATGGTTCGTATCCTTTCTTTTATTAATGTAGTATATCACATTGATTGATTTGTGGTTGTTGAACCACCCCTGCAGCCCAGGAATAAATCCCACTTCCTCGTGGTGAATAATCGTCTTAATGTACTGTTGGATCCTATTGGCTGGTATCTTGTTGAGAATTTTTGCATCCATGTTCCCAAGGAATATTGGTCTGTAATTCTCCCTTTTATTGGGGTCTTTGTCTGGTTTTGGGATCAAGGTAAGGCTGGCTTCATAGAATGAGTTTGGAAGTTTTCTTTCATTTCTATTTTTTCAGAAGAATAGGTATTGATTCTTTTTTAAATGTTTGGTAGAATTCCCCTGGGAAGCCATTGGGCCCTGGACTCTTGTTGGGAGATTCTTGATTACTCATTCAATTTCTTTGCTAGTTATGAGTCTCTTCAGGTTTTCTATTTCTTCTTGTTTCAGTTTTGGTAGTTTATGTTTCTAGGAATTTATCCATTTCTTCCAGATTGCCTAATTTGTTGGCATATAATTGCTCATAATATTCTTTTATAATTGTTTGTATTTCTTTGGTGTTGGTTGTGATGTCTCCTCTTTCATTCATAATTTTATTTATTTGGGTCTTTTCTCTTTTCTTTTTGATAAGTCTGGCTAGGGGTTTATCAATTTTGTTAATTCTTTCAAAGAACCAGCTCCTGGTTTTCGTTGACCTGTCCTACTGTTTTCTTAAATTTCTCTATCATTGGGGCGCCTGAGTAGCGCAGTCGTTGAGCGTCTGCCTTCGGCTCAGGGCGTGATCCCGGCGTTGTGGGATTGAGCCCCACATCAGGCTCCTTCTCTGGGAGCCTGCTTCTTCCTCTCCCACTCCCTCTGCTTGTGTTCCCTCTCTAGCTGGCTGTCTCTCTGTCAAGTAAATAAATAAAATCTTTAAAAAAAATTTCTCTATCATTGATTTCTGTTCTAATCTTTATTATTTCTCTTATCCTGCTGAATTTATGCTTTATTTGCTGTTCTTTTTCCAGCTCCTTTAGGTGTAAGGTTAGGCTGTGTATTTGAGATGTTTCTTGCTTCTTGAGTATTGCTGTATACTTTCCTCTTAACCATCTTTGCTACATCCCAAAGGTTTTGAACTATTGTGTTTTCATTTTCATTTGCTTCCATATATTTTTTAAATTCTTCTTTAATTTCCTGGTTGACCTATTCATTCTTTAGTAGGATGTTCTTTAACCTCCATGTATTTGTGGTCCTTCCAAATTTTTTCTTGTGGTTCACTTCAAGTTTTGTAGCATTTGGTCTGAAAATGCGCATGGAATGATCTCAATCTTTTTGTTCCAGCTGAGTACTTGTTTGTGACCCAGTATGTGGTCTATTCTGGAGAATGTTCCATGTGTACTCCAAAAGAATGTGTATTCTGCTGCTTTAGGATGAAATGCTCTGAATATATTTGGTAAGTTTATCTGGTCCAGTGTGTCATTAAAAGCCCTTGTTTCCTTGTTGATCTTCTGCTTAGATGATCTGTCTATTGCTGTGAATGGGGTGTTAAAGTTCCCTACAATTATTGTATTATTATCAATGAGTTTAAGTTTGTTATTAGTCTATATATTTGGGTGTTCCCAAGCTAGGGGCATAAATATTTACATTTGTTAGATCTTCTTGTTGGATAGACCCCTTTATTATGATATAGTGTCCTTCTTCATCTCTTATTACAGTCTTTGCTTTTAACTCTAGTTTATCTGATATAAGGATGGCTACTCCACCTTTCTTTACATGTCCATTAGCATAATAAATGGTTCTCCACCCCCTCACTTTCAATCTGAAGGTGTCTTTGGATCAAAAATGAGTCTCTTGTAAGCAGGATATTGATGAATATTGGTTTTTGATCCATTCTGATACTCTATGTCTTTTGATTGTAGTACCTTTAAGCCAGGCATGGCCCCCACTGTAGTGGACTCCTAAAACCGATTTTGTACTCTGCTTCTTATAATACTTTGTAGTAGCCTCCTCAAGCAGGTTCCCTCCCCACCGCCATATCCTCCGCTCTATCACACCAGATTCAAGTCTCTGCACCTCCTACCTTCCAAAAGGTGGTCACTTTTCTATTTGTAGACTTGTGGTCCAATTGATTTCTCAGGCTTAGAATGATTTGATAACTATCTAGTTGTATTCAAGGGATGAGACAAACTTAGGGTCCCCTTACTCCTTTGTCATCTTAATTCCTCTTCTCTGTTAAAATTATTTGAAGTGTATATCTCTATATTGTTTTTTCCTGAAGAACCTTGGATCTGCCTACCTATTTGAAATCATCAATATCTCGCCTCAGACATAAAGAAACAATCAAATCAGTAGCTTCGGATGAGATCCTAAATGAGGTAAGTGTTTAACACATCTATAAAGTGCAATTTTGATCATGTTTACCCTGAATTGCAACTGGCTCCTAATTGGTCTCTCCATCTCTAGAGTCTTAAGCTTCCAGTTGATTTCCTATAGCACAATGAAGGTACCCTTTATAAGATGTAATCCTAACCAATTCACTCCCTGCTCCCCTGTTTTCAGGGCCTATAGAATAAGGTACAAGCTCTTTTAGAAAGCCTACAAAAATCTATGATGATCTGGCCCTTAACTACCAATCAGCCACATCTCTCTCCTTCCCAAGACAGTATCATATCATACGACTACTTCTAGAAGGACTCTTTCCCTTTCCTTTGCCTGGAATGGCCTCCACACAGCTCCATATTATTGGTCACATGAAACTTACCACATAATGTTTCAAAACTCAAGGTCAATCAATGTTTTCTCTGTGAAACTCTCCTTGTCCTTATTCCAGAAAATTAATCATTGGCTCTCCTGAGTAACTATTATACCTTGAATATATTTCTTTTATTTTTCACATTTTATTGCAATTATTTGTTTACCTGTTTATTTTCTCCCGTCCTTAAGGGTAAGTTCCATTTATCTTTCGATCCTAGAAAAGTATCTGATATTGAATAGGACCAATAAATGTTTATTAAATGAGTGAATGAAAAATCGCTGTTTGAAAAACTAGAAAAAGTAAGCCATCCAGTTGTCGGCCAGTAAACAAGTAATTTCCTGGCCACCTACGTTTCGTCAACTATATAAAATACCTTAAAAATCTAGTCAGTATTTATTATGTGTTTCAGGACACTGTACAACCTTTCGTGGAAGTTTCTTTTCAACGCACTGTATACCAAACCAGTACTGCAAGTGGATCTCATCCATGCTGGAATGAAGAAATTAAAGTAGATTTTACGTAGGTTGGAATCTCTTTTTCCTCAGCTTCTAAAAAAAAAAAATAACAAAATTGTTTTCTTGAGCCATTGCTTGAAAATAATGATTGAGATAGGCTTTATTTTTTAAGCTTTTAAATTATGAAATATTTTTTACATGGGTACTGATTAATGTATATGCAAATGTAAGTTCTGAGGAAAAGTAATAATATGAATGCCTGTGTATCTACCATCCAGCTAAAAAAATAGAATATTACCATTACCTTCAAAGGCCAGTACCTAGTTGTTACTGAGCCAGCACCTAATTGTATCCCCTTTCTTTCCCCGTAGAGGTAACAACCACTAATTTGTGTTTAACATTCCCTCTCTTTTTATTTTATATCATAAGTAGTTATCCCTAACCATGTATTATTCACTTGTGGATGTTTCAACTTTATATAAATTGAATCATCTTTTGCAATCTTGTTTGTTTACTCTTAATTATTTTGAGAGATTCCTCTATTCATCCACATAACTTTCTTCCTTCCTATCCTTCCTCCCTTCTTTTTTCTTTCTTACTTTCCTACCTCTTTTCCCTTTCNGTTATCCCTAACCATGTATTATTCACTTGTGGATGTTTCAACTTTATATAAATTGAATCATCTTTTGCAATCTTGTTTGTTTACTCTTAATTATTTTGAGAGATTCCTCTATTCATCCACATAACTTTCTTCCTTCCTATCCTTCCTCCCTTCTTTTTTCTTTCTTACTTTCCTACCTCTTTTCCCTTTCTTTCTTTCTTTCTTTCTTTCTTTCTTTCTTTCTTTCTTTCTTTCTTTCTTTCTTCTTTCTCTCTTTTCTTTCTTTCTTTCTTTCTTTCTTTCTTTCTTTCTCTTTCTTTCTTTCTTTCTTTCTTTCTTTCTTTCTTTCTTTCTTCTTTCTTTTATTTTCACTTCTGTATAGTATCCTACTGGACTAAAATGCCATAATTTTTTATACTTTTTCCTGTTGATGTCCATTTGGCTTGTTTTAATCTTTGCTATTGCAAATAATGTTGCTCTGAATATTCTTGAACTTGTCTTCTGGAGAACACATGCAAGAGTTTATTTTTAAGACAGTAGCTCTCAAACTTTTTTGTGCATTAAAATCACTCATATGGCTTCTTAAAACATTGCTGGGCCCACCGTCATAGTTTTTAATTCAGTAGGTCTGGGGTAGGTCTTGATAATTCCATTTCTCACAGGTTCCCAGGTGTTACTAATGCTACTTAGTCAGGGGATACGTTGAGAACCTCTGCTCTAGGGTATCTGTCTTGGAGTCGAATTGCTAGGTTGTAATTGAATTCAGCATCAACTTTACTAGGTAACACCAAACTGTTTTCTAGTGGCTGTAACCAGTATACACTCCTAACACAATATATGTTGTGCCATAGCTTCAATAATATTTTGTATTTTTTAAAATATTTTTTCTAATAGGATAGATCTAAAATGATATTTTCATTGGGGTTTAATTTACCTTCCTTGATTTCTAATGAGATTGAGTTTTTTCCCATTTAAAAAAATTGATAGACTTTATTTTTTAGAGTAGTTTTAGGCTCAGAGTAAATTGAGTAGAAAGTAGAGAGTTCTTATATACACCTTTCTCACAATACACATACAGCCTCCCTCAGCATCAGTGTGGTGTGTTTGTTACGATCCATGAACAAATGTTGATGCATCATTATCAACCATTACTTCAGAGTTCACTCTCGTGTTATACACTTTATGGCCTTTTACAGATGTATAATGACATGTACCCACCACTATAATATCATATGCATACTTTCACTGACCTAAAAATATTCTCTGCTTCATCTATTTATCCCTTCATCCTTCCCCTGGGACCTAGCAACCACTCATGTTTTTACTGTCTCCATGGTTTTCTCTTTTCCAGAATGTCATTGCATTAATCATGGTTCTCCAGAGAAACAGAATCAATAGGATGTGTATGCATGTACACACACACACACACACGTATCTTTCTGTCTTTGTCTTTCTCTCTCTCCTACCCTTTATAATATGGGTGGACCTCATCTAATTAGTTGAAGGCTTAATGGACAAAAGGCTTACCTCCCCCTGGGAGGACTTGAACAGCAACTCTTCCCTGGGCCTCCAGCCTGCTGGTCTACCCTGCAGATTTTGGACTTGGCTACTTCACAATCACATGAGCCAGCACCACAGAGGGTAATTTGCTTTAGTCAGGTCTACTCATTTTTTGTTAACTTGGAAAAAACTCTTAACATGATACCACCCTATTAACAGATTTTAAAGTGTGCAGTATATTATCATTGGCTGTAGGTACAATGTTGCACAGCAGACCTCTAGAGCTTATTCATCTTGCTTAACTGAAACTTTATGCCTGTTGATGAGAAACTCCCCATTTCCCTTTTTCCAGCCCCTGGCAACCAACATTCCACTCTTTGATTTTATGAATTTGATTAATTTAGATGTCTCATGTAAGTGGAATAATGCAGGATTTGTCTTTCTGTAACTGGTTTATTAGTTTATTTCACTTAGTATAATGTCCTCAAGGTTCATCCATGTCATCACATACTGCAGAATTTTCTTATTTTGTAGGGGTAAATAGTATTTATTTCATTGTATGTGTATACCACATTATCTTTATCCATTCATCTGTCAGCAGACATTTAAGATGTTTCCATCTTGACTATTGTGAATAGTGCTACAAATGAACATAGGAATGCTAACTTTGAGATCCTGATTCAATTCTTTTGGATAGATTCCCAGAAATGGGATTGTCAGATCAGATGGTAAATCTGTTTTTAATTTTTTGAGGAACCTCCATGCTGTTTTCCATAGCAGCTGCACTATTTTGCATTCCTACCAACAATGTGCAAGGATTCCAGTTTTCCACATCTTTACTAACACTTCTCATTTTTTTTTTTTTTTGGTAATAGTCATTCTGACAGGTGTGAGGTGGTACCTCACTGTTGTTTTGATTTGCCTTTCCCTGATTATTAGTGAGCATTTTAATATTAGTCAGCAATTATTGAGCATTTTTTAAAAAGATTTTATTAAATAATCTCGGCACTCAATGTGGGGCTTGAACTTAAAGCCCCAAGATCAAGAGTCACATGTTATACTGACTGAGCCAGCCAGGTGCCCCAGGCATTTTTTCAAATACAGTCAGTCCTTGTAGATCTTCTTTGGAAAATGTGTATTCAAGTTTTGGCATATTTTAAAAATTGGGTGGTTAATTTTTTTACTATTGATTTGTATGAATTCCTTGTATATTTTGGAGATTAGCCCTTTATAATGTATATGGTTTGCAAATATCTTCTCTCATTCCATAGGCTGCCTTTTCACTTGATTGTTTGCCATGCAGAAGATTTAGAGTTTGATATAGTTCTACTTGTTTATTTTTGCTTTTGTTGCCCATGCTTTGGTGTCATATCTGTGAAATGAAATCATTGCCACAACTTATCCCATGAAGCTTTTACCTTGTGTTTTCTTCTAGGAGCTTTATGGTTTCAGGTCTTACTTATATTTTAAGTTTTTAATCCATTTTGAATTGATTTTCGTGTATGGTGTAAAATAAGGGTCGATTTGATTATTTTTGCATGTTGATAGTTTTCCCGGCACCATTTGTTGAAGGACTATTTATTCCTTCCACATTTTATATGCTTGACACCCTTGTCAAAGACCAGTCGTCCTGATGTAGATGCCAAGATTTATATCTGGACTCTCTATTCTATACCATTGGTCTCTATGTCTATCTTTATGCCAGTACCATCCTATTTTGATTACTGTAGCTTTGTAATATATTTTGAAATCAGGAAGTTGGATGCCTCCAGCTTTGTTCTTCTTTTTAAGATTAATATTTGGTACTAAAGCTGTATAAACAGGTTTTTGTTATTGGAAATAAAGTACATTGATCAAGATAAATTTGAAACCTAGTACTTAAAATTGCTCTCTAAACTCAATTAGCCATTTTCAGTTATCACTTCCTAAATATCTTTAGCTCTCACTGAGGTGAAAGAATATAAACTGTCAACCACATCCATTATCAAAGTCCTTTCTCTTGTCCTTGTGCCCTTTCGCCCTTCTCCTGCCAGTCTTCTTCAGCTCCCTCAAGTTTTGCAGATCATGTGGTTCATATTTGATTATTCTTGGATGGTGTCACTATATTAAATAAATAGATTTAGGAGAACACAAAATAGTTGATAAGATAAATAAATTTGTAAGTGAACTAAAGAGAAGGAGTCTGTAGAGTATTTGCCTTCTCTCATTTACAGCAGCAAGATATGCTAAGAACACATTTAGAATATAACCAAATAGATCAGAGGGTTCAGCTAAGGCACACCATTCAATTACCACTTTTGGTTCCCTGAGATACAAGAGCTCTAGTCCCTTCTCTACATGACATTTTAGTGAATAAGAACATGCAAATGGGATAGAGAGTAATAATAAATAAACAGTATATAGTAATTAGCCTTGTGAACTCTGCTTTGGAGGAGAAATTGAGGTAAAATTTGAATAAGGTTTTAGTAGAATACAAAATGCAAGACAATGCAGGACTTGAGTGATTTAAGGGACATACTGAGTTGACACACTCAAAAATGTCTGGAGGATGACAGTTATCATTTCTCCTGCCAACGTAGTGTTGTAAGTATTCATTGCCTCCTCTGTCCTGTCTTACGCCTTTGCAACATGGAAGGGAACTCTTTAAGAGCAGGGTATGGAAGTCAGCTTATCACTTAAAAAATATAAGGCAACTTCAACTTAAAATTGTTCTCTAATCTCAGCTAACATTTTTCAGTTGTCACTGGCTGTAGGTCTCGAAAGATACAAACTTTTGGAGATCCTTTGAAATAGTAGTTGCTTCCTTAGCAACAAGCTTCAATAAGTAATATCGGTGGCAGTTGGTATAGTGAAAAGAGTCTGGCCTTTCGAGTCAGAATTGAGTTCACATATGAGCTCTGTCATTTGCTGGTGGCATTACCTTAAGCAAGTTATTTAACCTCTCTGAGCACTTAGAAGTTTGATCAAGGTTCAAGGCTCAATGCACAAGCTGGAACTAAGAGTGAAGGAAGTTCTAGGCTTGAGGTGTACCACACTATCCTTTCAGTACCTCCAAAATTGTATCTAATCAAGTAAGCCATCAACAGACAGCTTGCAAAATGAATTCCACTATCCCAGTTTCTAGTTGGAGAAAATAAATGTGGGAAAGAGAATAAGTTCTGTGGTTTAACAGTTGTATCTTTAAGCTGAGAGAAAAAGAGCAGTTTAGCTATTTCTGGGAGCTAACAGAAAGTAGCAGAGTAAGGTATTTGGAAAATCTTAATATACCATACCTTGGATAATTTGTTTGCAATGGATGGCTGTAGTGAAAGTCTTTCTCCTTCAAATTTAAACATTCTTATTTTTCATGCAAATTACATTAAGAGCGATACAAGATAAATCACAAAGCACATACTGGCTTTAATGAAAGATAATAGTCATCTGTAAAACACATAGCTTTTTCTTAGCTTATACTTTGTAAAAGAAAAGAACAGGGAATTTTATGGTTTTTTATGTATAATGCTCTTATAAAATAAGTTAAGCATTTACATATGTTCTTCTTATTTACAGCTCACCAGGACATGATTATAGCTTCTCAAGCTTATCTAAAATAAAAGATAATATATATATCAACATTTTTGATGAAATGATTATTGAAAAACACGAGGTAAATTAGAATAATTATGTTGAGCTGATTCTAAATCAAACTGAATGAACTCTAGTAACATATTTGTAAATTTGCTTTTAGATGCAATGTCTGTTTCCAGCATTTTTTAAAAAGGATTTGGGGTAACTTGAAATAAAATCAGACAGGGTCGCCTGGGTGGCTCAGTCGTTAAGCGTCTGCCTTCGGCTCAGGGGCGTGATCCCAGCGTTATGGGATTGAGCCCCGCATCAGGCTTCTCTGCTGGGAGCCTGCTTCTTCCTTTCCCACTCCCTCTGCTTGTGTTCCCTCTCTCTCTGGCTGTCTCTCTCTCTGTCAAATAAATAAATAAAATCTTAAAAAAAAAAAATCAGACATATGGCAAATCATTTAAAAAATAACAGAAATCATAAACCACATATAGGAGGAGGAAGGGTAAATATACCAAGAATTTGGGAGAAGTAGGTTTCTGTAATTAAACATAACATTTAAACGTGAGCTTCCTGGTAGCCAAGATAAATGAAATGAAATGAAAATGGGTTATATATTTCTCATTGTCTAATCAAAGAAAATATACCACTTCTGCAGAAGACACCAAATTATTCGTAGGATTAAACCCAGTTCTATTTAATCGGATTTTATTTTATTTTTTTTAAGATGTTCTTTATTTGGGAAAGAGAGCAAACGTGTGCATGCGCATGAGCAGGGGGAGGTAGAGAGAGAGGGGATCCCAAGCAAAGAGTATGAGCAGGGGCTGGGGGAGGAAGAGGGAGAAGCAGTCTCCCCACTGAACAGGGAGCCTGATGTGGACTCGATCCCAGGACTCTGGGATCATGACCTGAGCTGAAGGCAGACGCTTAACCCAATGAGCCACCCTGCCGCCCCTATTCAAACAAATTTTCAAAATTACTGAATGTCTTCCTCATAGATATACAAAAGCTCCTAACACCACTTAGGGCAAGCTCTCAAATAAATGTTAGCTTCCTTCCTACTAAACTTGGCACCAGAAGTATAAAGATGCAGATCCATTACACCTCCTCCTTTGGGACTCTGATTAAATGCCCTAATATAAATGCCCATTAGGAAAAAAAAATATATATATATATATATATAAATGCCCATCAGATCCTATGGTAATTAGTTGGAGGGGCAACTAATTCTGTCTGGAGGGATTGGGGATCAGAGGGAGAGAAGTTGAACTAAACCTTCAAATACAGTTCAGGAATGAGACTTCTCTAAGAACTACTAAGTTTTATATATATATATATATATATATATATATCTTCCAGTTCAGTTTTCCAGGAAATGTAGACACATATTCTTACTAAAACATTTTTTATCAATTCTTCATGAAGGCTGAAGGTAAAAATATTGAAGAGTAATTTGGTGATGACTATTCTTTTTTTTTTTTTAAGATTTTATTTATCTATTTGACAGAGAGTGAGAGCACATAATGGTGGTGGCAGGGGCGGCAGCAGCAGAGGGAGAGGGAGAACCAGAAGCAGAGGGAGAACCAGAGGCAGAGGGAGAAGCAGGCTCCCCACTGAGCAGGGAGCCCAATGCAGGGCTCGATCCCAGGACCCCAGGGTCATGACCTGAGCCAAAGGCAGATGCTTAACAGACTGAGCCACCCAGGCACCCTTGTGATGGCTATTCTCCAAGGAGTTAAACTGAGTAGTTTCTGAATACCTAAACTGATAATGGTTAGAACTTGAAAAACCTAAAAGAATGCCTAACAGACTTTTTCCCAGAAGTGAATGATCTCGATGATCAGTTTGACCAGAATTGAATAGTAGTTGATTAATAGTTCTATTCTTATAAGTGCTTTGTGTTGTTAGTGAATGGAATCCGTATGCTTCAGGTATCAGACTTATGTGACGACATTGGCAGACTCTTCAGGAGAGGAAAGGGTCTGGCCTGTATTCTTGCCTTCCTCTCATGCACTGGGTTACAAGGTTCCATTTTCTCATAAAAGACCAGACCTAGGATGAGCCCCAAGTTGACCACCCAGTAGAAAGAAGGTTTTAGTTTATCATCAATAACTATTCTTTAGAAAACAGTTTCTTTCCATGCCTTGATTTTCCTCTTTTCCCTGTGTATTTTTTCTTCCTGCTATCAACTATTTCTTACTTCAGGTGGGTCTCCCCTTCGTTATTTAACTTGTTAGCAGGAAGCTGAGGACTTGGAAGTCTCACAGACGTGCGGCCTATTTTTAGCACTAGGAATGAAAGAGCTGGGCTGAGATGAATTGGAATAAATCTCTCTCTCTCATAGTACTGGTAATATTTTGAGACCATGAATTTATCTTTAAAATATTGTAGACTAGGTCTTTTATATTAGGTTATTTTTATTTTGTGTTATTTGCTATCTATTTTTATTACATTTATCTTTCTTGACCTACTAGTTACTCAATATTATGTTTTTATATTTTCAAACGTTTGAGTGACTCTAGTGTAAAGTTTTGACTTTAAATTCTAGTTTTAGGGGCCCTGGGTGGGTTAAGTGTCTGCCTTCAGCTCAGATCATGATCCTGGGGTCCTTGGATTGAGCCCTGGGTTGGGGGCTCCCTGCTTAGCAGGGAGTCTGTTTCTCCTTCTCCCTCTGCCCCTCCCCTTGCTTGTGCTCTCCCTCTTTCTCTCAAATAAATAAATAAAATCTTTAAAAAATAAATTCTAGTTTTACTGTGTTGTAGCCAAAGTGCTTTTGTAATTTTTAATCATTGGTACTAAGATTTTTGAAGAACAGAACTCTTTAAAACATTTTATTTTTGAAGTTTAATTTTAATTATATGCTTTCCCTAGAATTTACAGACCACTTCAGATAAGTTTAAATTATTCAGATGTGAAAGACTCAACTCCAGGTTTCTTAATTAAATTTGTATTGACAAACTTATTCTGGCAAACATTTTGCTTTCTCTCTATGGGAAAATAAATAGTAGAGACAAAAGGCTAAAAAGGAGAAAATGTCATTACTTCAGAGCATGAAACCAAATATTGCTAGTATCACCCCAGAAGCCTCTTTTGTGCTCTCTCCAAGCTACTTCCTCCCCAAGAGTAACTATCCTAGCTTCTTTTTCTTTTAAATTAAATTCAATTAATTAACATATAATGTATTATTTGTTTCAGGGGTACAGGTCTGTGATTCATCAGTCTTACCCAGTGCTCATTACAACACACACTCTCCCCAATGTCCATCAGCCAGTTACCCTATCCCCCACCCCGCTCCCCTCCAGCAACCCTCAGTTTGTTTCCTAAGATTAAGAGTCTCTTGTGGTTTGTCTCCCTCTCTGGTTTCATCTTCTTTCATTTTTTTCTCTCTTCCCCTATGATCCTATGCCTTGTCTCTTAAATTCCACATATCATTGAGATCATGTGATAATTGTCTTTCTCTGATTGACTTATTTCACGTAGCATAATACCCTCTAGCTCCATCCAAGTTGCAAATGGCAAGATTTCAATTTTTTGATGGCTGCGTAATAGTCCATTGTATGTATATACCACGTCTTCTTTATCCATTCATTTGTCGATGGACACTATCCTAGCTTCTAACAACATAGATTAGGTATTACTTATTTTTGAACTTTGTATGGTTGAAATCTCGTACAGTATGCATCCATCTGTGAGTGGCTTATTTCTCTCTACATTGTTTTTGTGGGAGTTATCTGTAGTGTTACTCCTTGATTCTCATAGCTGTATGGTATATTATTGTATGAATATACAACTTTTTTATGCATTCTATGACTTATGGATAATTTGCTTCTTTCTAGTTGTCAGCTCTAACATTTAACACTGATATAAACATAATTTTATGGATGTGTCTTGGGGAAATCATGCATTTCTGTTGGAAGTGTACTTAAGAGTAAAATTGCTAGCTCTTGGATTGTGCATATGCTCAGCTTTAGTAATTTAATGCCAAGCAGTTTCCAAAATGGTTGTGTCAATTCTTATTTCCACCACCAGTTCATGAGAGTTCTGATTGATCCACATCCTTGTTGTTAATTAGCATTGTCTGATTTTTTCATTTCAAACATACTAATGGAAGTAATCATATCACCTTATGGTTTTAAGCTGCATTTTAACAATAACTCTTGAAATTGAGGACCATTTTCTGTTTATTGGTCATTTTGATATCCTCTTTTGTGAAAGATGTGTTCAAGTATTTTGCCCATTTTTTTTTTCATTGATTTTTAACAGTTCTGTGTATACTCTGGATATGAGTACTCTGTCAGATATACATTTTATAAGTATTTTTCCCACACTGGCTTGTCTTTTAATTTTTTTAATGTGTCTTTTGATGAACAGAAAGTCTTGATTTAATATAGTGTGATGCAGTGGTGGTGCTTTTTTGGATCCTCTTTAAGAAATATTGCCCACCTAAGGTCATGAAGATATTATCCTGTGGTTGCTTCTAAAAGTTGAATCATTTTATCTTTCACATTTAGATCTAAAATTCAACCAGAATTGACTTTTATGTGTCTGTGACGTAGAGATTCAAGATTACTTTTTTCCCCGTAAAGATATTCATTTGACCCAGCACCACTTATGGAAAGGATCATCCCCTCCCCCACTGCACAACAAATCACCCTTTGTTGTAAATCTGGTGACTGTATAAATGTGGGTTTATTTCTGGACTCTCTATTATGTTTTATTGGTCTGTTATCTATCCTTACATGGATACCGCACTGTCTTAATTACTAAAGGTTTATTATAAATCTCAATGTTTAGAAACCTAAGTTTTTCAGCTTTGTTTTTCTTCCTCAAGATTGCTTTGCCTGTTCTTAGCTCTTTGTATTTCCATATAAATATTAGAATCAGCTTGTTGATTTCCAAAAACAAGACAAAACCTGCTAGGATTTTTATTAGGATGGATTAAATACATAGATCAATTCGATTAAATTGACATCTTTATAATATTGATCTTTCCAATCCCACATACATGGTATATGTCCCCTCTCCTCCTTTAATTATCTTCATATTAGTCAGTATTCTCCGGAGAAACAGAATCAATTATATAAATGATATATATATGAAGGGATTTATTATGGGAATTGGCTCATGGGATTATGGAAGCTGAGATATGCTACAATATGCCATCTGTAAGCTAGAGAACCAGAAAAGCAAGGGCTATAATTCAGTTTGAATACAAAGGCCTGAGGACAGGGAGACTGCTGGTGTAAGTCCAAAAGCCCTTGGGAACCAGGAGCTCTGATGTCCAAGAACAGGAGAAAATGGATGTTCTAACTCAAGAAGAAAGAGAATTTGCCCTTCTTCCACCTTTTTGTTCTATTCAGGCCCTCAGAAGGATTGGATGATTTCTGCCCTCATTGATGAGGGCTGATTTTTACTCAGTCTACTGATTCAAGTGCTGATCTCTTCAGTAACACCCTCACAGGCATACCCAGAGAAAATGTTTTACCATATCTGGGCATCCCTTAGCTCAGTCAAGTTGACACGTAAAGTTAACTAGCACAATTTCCTTTTCCCAGTTTGCAACATGATGGGGCTTAAGCATGCCTAGCATCAATCATAATATTCTAAACAGGCCAAAATGATTAATTTCTCTTTGTACACAGATGGATGGCTTACTTTAACAGGATGGCCTGTTGTTTACTTCTTTAATGACAAGGTCCTGAAAGTGTAAGGCAAGCTCTATTCAAGGCTAAAGTGGGGATAGGAAAGAAAGGAAATCAAACCAGTCTTGCAAATCTGAAATTCCCATGATAAAGGTGATCAGGACCTTGGGAAAAATAAACAAATCTGTCAACTAGCATAAGAAACATAACATACCAACCACTCAGAACTGGTCTGTCAGTGCTATCTCTTCTCGAAAGACCTTTCTAAGAAACTGAACTGGGCTCAGAAGACTGCTTGATAAATCAGAGAAAACTGAATTGCATGGTCTTAAGGGCTTAATGAGGTAGCCTTGGGGGTCACCTGTTTCCAATAGACATGTCATGCACTTAAATTACTTTGACCATGTTATATCAACCATCAAACTTCTACTCTAAGTCTACTTTTCTTACTGACCCAGAATCCATGATGCTATTCTTCTCTTTGAGTGTGTCCTCATCATTTTGACATATTTTCACTACCATTTAAGGTAGTAGGTAACCTAAGGTTACCATCTTAAAATGTTGTTAGTGGTGGTGAGGTCTTTGGGGTTGAGTTAAGGTAAGTTTTATTCTTTGTATTCTTTAGTGTATTTGCAAAGTTTGCTGCACAGAACATATCTACTACAATAATGTAAACAACTGTCCACAGGCCATAAACTCCACAATAGGTCATTATTTTGCTTTAAATAGTAATTATCTTTTAAAGAGAGAAAAATATTCTTTCTGCTTACTCTTTGTTTCCTTTTTAAAAAGAAAAAATGATTTTTTATACTTACTTGCAAGTTTGTGAAATTATTCATCACACGGTATAAATTAAGTAATAGAAAAATTATTCATATTAATAGGATCCCTATTTCAAGAGCTGCAGTAGTCATTCACATATAAGAAAGAATTGGCTCGGAACCATTGTCTTCCCTTTCTCTGCTCTTCTGCAACAATCAGAGGTAATAGAAAATGATTATTTGCTAATTATTCTGAGTTTTTACCTTTGGTTAATAGAAACTTACTGTTTGTTGTCTTTGAATCAGATTCTGTGATTGGCAGATTGGTAGGTCAGTTAAAGTGATCTTGTTTTTGAGTGCCGTTAGGATGTTGCAGTATTTAAATGTTTTAGCTATCTCCAGAACAGGAGACACACATAAATTTATTTCTTATATCTTTAGAGTGTTCATTGATAAAGAATAACAAAGCTAGCCTTAGGTCTTAAAACAACACTTACATTTGCATATAATAGTTTTTTAGGACGAGATTCACAAATGTTCTTTGATTAATGATAAATAATTAATGATGTTGCTTTGTGACCGTGGGTTCCAGGAGTTTCAGCTCCTCGGGTTTGTTTATTGATAATGGTGAGACTGATGATTAGCACCTGTCTCTGCGATATCCCCACAGGGCTGTGCTATTGAGTTATGTAGCACAAATATGTCTTCATGACCAGTAAAATATAAAAACCCCAGCCTAGACTCCATTTTAGGTTTTGTTACTTTCTTACAGAGCTATGCCAGACACAGAAGTTTTAGAAATGAATTTCTACCTCAAGGAGCTCACTGTCCATAGAAGAAAACTAACACTGTAGTACGACCTAGTAATGCTGTAGTGCTTTGATAGGGGCATGAGATAGGTACTCTGAGAACATTAGTAGGGAGTACCTCACGCTTCCTGGCTTGGAGAAGGAGTGTGGGGTATTCAGAGGAGTCAGGGGTGAGTAAGAGGTATAGGACAAGGAGAATGAAAGGTCAGGAAAGTATTTACAGAAGAGATAACATTTGAATCAAGTCCTTAAAGATGGTTTGTCAAACAGAAGAGGGTATCTGGCTCAGAAGTAATTATGTGTGTATTAGTATTGTATTCAGGCATTTGCCGCAGAAAACCTAACAGTGATGCAAGGGGTCTGTTTATCTCACCTAAAAAGAAGTCTAGATGACAGTGCAGCAGCTCAAGAATATCATCATATCACATAAATATCATGTGCCTTTCATCCTCATAATTGCAAATTGTTCAATACACCTTCAGCCTCACATTCATGTCATAGACAAGAGCAGGGTGAAGCAAGAAGGGGCAGTGCCTGTATCAGGAAAACAGACACTCAGAAAACCCTGGCATAGTGACTTGGCCACTATGTGCCTGTCATGTTGCCTGCCTAAAACTGTTGGTGAGAAAGGAGGACGGAATGGATATTAGGGAGGAGAGGAGAAACATCTGCATAATGTGTCATCAAGAGGGATGTCACACGGGAGCATGTTGCAAGTACAAGGGCTGCAAATAAAGAGCAATAGAGATTTATTTTGTTTTAAAAATATTATTTGTTTATTTGAGAGGGAGACCGAGAGCTAGGGAGCACGAGTGGGGGTGGTGGTGCAGGGTGCTGAGAGAGCACGAGTGGGGTGAAGGGCAGAGGGAGAAGCATACTCCCCGCTGAGCAGGGAGCCCGATGAGGGGCTCGATCCCGGGACCCTAGGATCATGACCTGAGCTGAAGACAGACACTTAACCGACTGAGTCACCCAGGGGCCCCAGCAAGAGAGAATTAAGTTGTTAGAGGTACAGGGCTTCCTACATCTGTAAATCTCTGGATATCTCTCAGTCTCAGGCCAGACTCTAGGATAGAGAGGTAGTTGACAATGTGAACTTCAAAAGTGGACAGACCTCATTAGCTGTCTGAGTTTGCACAAATTACTTAAATTCAGTGAGCCTCAGTTTCCTTATCTGCAAAATGGAGATAAGAGCCATATCTACTTCATTGAATGATATGATCTATATTAAGTGTTTGGCACAGTGCTTTGCACATAGTAAGTCCTCCATAACTATTAGCTATTACTATGAGTTATTATTTTTGTAAATCAGTTCCTGCCTACACACACACACACACACACAAGATCCCTCCTCCCATGGACCTGTTCTTCCTGCTGTTACATTTTTTCTTCTAGTAAGTCCTCCATAACTATTAGCTATTACTATGAGTTATTATTTTTGTAAATCAGTTCCTGCCTACACACACACACACACACACAAGATCCCTCCTCCCATGGACCTGTTCTTCCTGCTGTTACATTTTTTCTTCTATTTCTAGACCCAATGTAAAAGGTAACATGGTCTTTTATCACCTTCTCTGAGCCTGAACTAGGTCTTCTAAGCACTTCTATCGTTCTGTTAGGATGACCTGCATCCTCGTGTCATCCCTTTCTAACATATGCCCTCTGCACATAGTGCATATTACTCAGGGACCCGGGGCGTCAGGGGTGCCTGTGAATAGACCACCGTGGAGAGCCTGATCATCGTGTGCAGGTGCATAGAATCAGCACATACATACCCATGCAAGCCTGTTTCCTCCTCTGGAGAAGACTGAAATGGGCTGTACTGTATTTGCTGCTGTATATTTTCTTTGTGTAGAATCTATTATATTGATATATTCTTTCAGATTAGTGGAACATTTCAAGTAAATATTCCACCAGTTTTGCTTGGGTATACTTGGAGTAAGACTTACATGTCTCCTAAAGAAGATAATAATGGGCAGAATTTAAAAGAATGTGCCTTCTTAAATATTTTTGCTACCATTGAACCTCAGATATCACATGTCACTTGTAATCCAGAACTAGACAAGGTAGGTTTTACATTGAATTGTTTTTATGTGTACTACTAAAGAAGTATATACCGTTTTAAAAACTAGTAATAATAATTTCAAAGTTGGTAAAAATGAGCATTGGTTCTTGATATTTTCCTGTGGGAACAACATGGTACAATGTCAAAATATTTTGAACTTTATTCTAGTTTTCAGATCAAACAGATGTTTTGGAGAGAGCACAGATTTTTAAAAAAACTTGTAAGGCGATGTTTCCCAACCGAAGGATCACAACTACTGTTTTTAATGGTGAAGGGATACAGATCTTAGTAACAAGATATATCAAGGCATTAAATCCACCTCAGCAACTGCTGGATATGTTTCTTCATGATTCTAATGCAACGCTTGTAAGATATGTATTTTAGTAGCTTTATTGATACATAATTCACATTACATAGAATTCACCCACCTAAGGTATACAATTCAATGGTTTTTAGTATATTCACAGAGTTGTACAATCATCACCATAGTAAATTTTAGAATATTTTCATCAATCTTCATTTATATTTTTTTGTTTACTTTTTTATATTAACTTTGAGCATAACTTTCTTACTAAAATCATTTTGCTTTCAAAGACAGTTTCCTGAGAAAGAAACCATCTATGATGTAGTATGTCCTCCTAAGCCCCAGATGAGGGAGAATATTTCTTCTAGATTCCCTTCATTTCTGCCCCCTTGGTCTAGAGTCCCTGTTGCGACACCAGTTCATGTGACCACACTAGCTTTGTAACATTTCTACCAAACTTTGAAAAATGACACAGAAAAATTCCTTTGACTTCCAGGCAAAATTAAAAGTTTTATTTCTAAAGCGGCTGTGTCCTTCTAAGGATTGCTTCTCACAGGATAGCTTCTCTCTATGGGAGAATAAAGAAACTATGTTATATTTTTCTCTGTAAACTGCCAACTTAACACTTTCCGCTCCATCCCTATGTGGCTTTTTCCTTATGCGTATCTATTTACCAGATGACAAGAGAGACATATACTCAAAATTGAATTTCATATAGAATAAAGATTTATTTACTATTGGCTCAAAACCTCCTTCTACTTTGAGAAAGGAAAATAGGAAATCAGAAATATGTCTCCTCTTTGAGAAAAAAATTAGCTTCGCTTAAAGGATCTGTGAACAATTGCTTATATCTTTTGTTTATGTAGGTTTGATTGAGTTAATTGGCTTACCTCAGAATATTTATATTATTTGTTCACTATAAAGCTCCCTTAGCTGGACTCTTTAGGATAAAATCAGAAATCCTAATTTAGGTTGCCTTTTGCTCCACTCTGCCTTTCCATCATGAGTTTTTTTCCTGTCTGTTTCCTATCATCCAAGTCCAAGAAGATAATAATGCTGTGGATTTATTTCAAAGACAATCTTTTTCTTTAAAAAAAAAAAAGTATAACCCTTAGCAACTTTGTTTATGAAGGACTATGAACCATGTTTAATTAATTGCATGGAGTCAGAAACATGACCAATGTAGAAGGTCATTAGTGCATAAATGATGGCTATTATAAATCATTGAAAATGTCAGTAAACTTTCTGTGTTGACTTATTATTTGTATCCCTTTCTCCTTTCCTATTTTAGTCTGGGCCCTTGTCTCTAGCCCTGTAGGGGTAAAAGGGCACCAACATTTTCCTGCTTCAACAGCTTGTAACAAGCTTATATTAATAAAAATAATTCTGATAGATTTGTAACCTAAAAGCAAATCAAACTTTTGCTATTCTTCAATATCTTTCTAAAAAAATTTTTACAGTTCTAATTTAAGGTATGTATGTAATATATATCATATTTAACATTTTAATAATTTATTACAGTGAAGTGTCACGGTTAACAGGCATTCTCTGGACTCAGGCTAACTGGGCTTATTCCCAGAGACTCCATACATTGTGTTAGCTCTGTGACCCTGGGCAAGTTATCTTAGCACTCTATATTTGTTTCCTCTTACATAAAACAAAAGTAATAACAGTAGGTACTTGATGGGCTTGTGGGATACACTAAATGCGATGATATTGCATGTAAAACACTGTGCTTGGTGATGGGTATATAGTATAGTATGCACTTAATAAATGTTAGTTAATATTATTCTAGGACCTCATTGCTCGCTTTGTATCTTTGATTCCTACTGTGCCTGATATTCTGGATGAAAATGATGGTTTTGACATGTGGATGACATCAGAGGTAACAAATGATGTTTTATTTATTTATTTATTTATTTTTAAGATTTATTTATTTGAGAGAGAGTATGTGCATGCATGAGTTGGGAGGAGGCGCAGAGGGTGAGAATTTCTAGCAGACTCCCTGTTGAGCACAGAGCCCTACATGGGGCTCAATCTCACAACCCATGAGATCAAGACCTGAGTGAAAACCAAGTCAGACCTTAACCAACTGAGCCACCAGGTGCCCCCATTATGTTTAATAATTAAAATACATAGTATTTCTTACCTTTCTCCTAAAGAAACACTTATGCACTTATGAAATACTTTGTCTTATGAAATTTGAAAACATTTGATAATTTAATACATCATTTTCAACTCTATAAATCCATAGAAATAATTCTGAAAGAGAAACAAGCTTATTCAACGTTATAAGTGATAGCTCATGAATTATTTTAATGCAATGGGAACTCCAGGAGTACAATATTATGGCATCCTCCAGAGAGAAGCGTGGTTTGTCACTATGGAGCTGGACAGATGCTGAGTCTAGGGCAAATACTTCTCAGAAGCTTTCCCCAGCTCCCCACATCTGAATGAAGAGCTTGTACAGCAATACCCTTCCTTAGAGATTGGATTAAAATTCTCTTTAGATTGGTTGCCAAATAAATTACAAGCCCCATGCAATATTTGAGAAATATTTATACTAAAAATTTGTTTATCTGAAATGCAGATTTAATTGGTCATCTACTTTTTCCCAAAATCTGGCAACCCTCATTAGAGCAATTTTTTCATTCCACCTTAAATTATATTTAGTTGCTTATGTTTTGACCCTATACCCATACTCTGTATCCCAAGTTTAACCTCTGAATGAAGCGGTAGATTTGATTATTTATTTTTATATTTTTATATAAATTTAGCAAGCATTTGATAAATACTTTGAATTGAAAATTACTAGTATGACAGGAGCTTAAGAGAGGGACAGTTTCCATCTGGAATGGCACTTATTTGGAATGTTTTAGAGGCTAGAGTTGAGCTGAAATGGATTTAGAGGGCACAGGACTAACTAACTTAATTGTTCATCTACCCTGTCCTCTGCTAAGTGAGCAAAGGAGACACAAGCATGTGGTTCTAGTGATTCAGTGATCGAAATCTAGTAAACTTAAAGAGGTGTCGTTAACTTTAGACTCTTCTGAGATTCTTTGACCTAATCAGAGTATATTCTTGGGTATTATGATCCTGCAGAACATTGAAAGAGCCTCTAAAATATCTAAAAAATAACCATAAAATTAACCATTCAGGTAAATACTAGTACTCCTGAGTCTCCCCCCACCCTCCACACCCCCAATCCAAACAATACTCATAACCAAGAGGTTAGTTACTACAAGTATGGGATTCCTCTTGGCCAGTGTCTTCCCAATGACATGAACTCTTCGGCCATGGAATGCCCATGATGTATGACTAATTAGACTGCCACAGGACAAGTGTTTTTTTCTTCTACCTAACATACAGTCTTTGGAGAAAAATAAACATTGGTTAAATCCTACTTCAACCACTTAAGAGCTGTATGACCTAAGATATGTAACCTCCTTGGACCTCAATTTCCTCATCTGTGTCATACCGGGATTTTGAAAGGCTAACATATATGCAAGGCATCTGGAACTCAGTATGTTAGTTACCTGTTCCTTCCTCCTCTTGTGAAATCTAACCAGGGGAACCTCCTTGGCCTGGCACTGAAGACTACTCATATTCTGCCTTTCACTCTTCTGTTCACACTTTCCTTTCAGAGGACCCATGTTACCATCCTCCCTAACCTCCATCCCTCACCATCACATTCAGCCAGTGTGTATGGTTATGGCCATTTCAGTTTTTTAAACATTGAAATGTTTTCATACTGATTAGCAAATAATCACTGTGAAGAGCTCCTGAGGTCCCCCACCCCCACCTCTCCAGCCACCATAGCCCTTCCTCTGGGACTATACTGGACCAGAAAGGACACGTCCTGTGTAAATGTTGCAGCTGCTGTTCAGCAACAACAGACTATTGCCATATGAACATTCGGGCCCATATGTGTTGTTAGATCTTTTGATTTTTTTCAAGGGAAAAAAACTCTGCAGAAATGCAGAGTTTTATATGAGACCTCCTGATTTTAAAAAAACATTCCGGGGCCAAGCAAAAAACACACCTATAGACTCGAACTAGGTCATAGACCACCAGTCTAACATCTCTGCTATGCTTTTTCTCTCTTGCTACAACAGCATTACTATGTACCCTATATTTGACTACAGCTCTTTCAGTTGAAGAAGTTTCAATCATCTTCCTGATTGGGCTTCAACTCCATCCTCTTCTTCTCTTTGAGTTGAGAAGACTATATTGGTATTGGACAGAATGAAGCTCCATTGAACAAAGGATACTTTCCCCAAAAACTCTATCTGATTTCCTATCAAATGAGGTTTCTTAAAATATCAGTCCATATGTCCCTGTTTTCCAAGGGCAGTTTAGTATCTGTCCTAAACAGAAATATCCTATTTTTGGATGATAAACTATTTGGTCACTTACACAGTATCCACCTTAATTGTCCCACAGTAAAGGTGACCCCTATATTCCGAGTTAGTGTTCTCCCCAGTGTTTTCTCAGGCAGAAGGTATCAGAGCTTTCAGCTTTGCAGTCAGTCACCCTAGCCACCTGGCGAAAATGTGTGTGTTTGAACCTAGAGGGAGCAGAGGGGCTCTAAATCTGCGGGATGCTTATATTACTCATCGTTCTCATCTGTTTTCTTTTGGCCTTGTTGCTTTTGCTTTGCCTTAGCGCTGCATCAGTTTGGCTATTGGAAATAAGGAAGAGCATGCCATACTACTCTGTAATTTCTTTCTGTATTTTGGAAAGAAAGCTTTGGTCCTCCTGGGGAACTCAATGTTGGAAGTAAGTGCTGGCGTTAATATTTAAATAGCGTAAACAAAACTAATCAGCCTTCAGCTGCAAATTTAAAAGACACCAACCCCAGTTTTCCATCTTTTCACAAGCTAATTGGTGAATTTCATGGGCAAGCAGTTATTTAGTTAAGAGGATAATGTTGGCTCATAAAAAACGACCACAATGTAAAGAAAGGCTTTCCTTCGCTTTTCTTTGTAAAGCTGTACTAATAATAGTGCTACTTCATGCGATTACTAAGATATTAAATTATATAGCGAATATGTGACACTGAGAAGGGCACCTTGGTTCATAACAAATAATAAATGGTGGTTGTGGTGGTGATGGTGATGAAATAATAGTTATAGCAGTAGTTGTAGGGGTTGTTAACTATCATCACCACCATCATCTTTATAACTTCCTAATAATAGATTTAAAGGTCCTTAAGAAATACTTCTCCCCATTCTTCCTTCCTCAGTTTTTCGTCATAAAAGATGTGGGCCTGAAATTTGTGTTTACCTACCCGAAATTTTTACAACTTAATTATATGCTCCTGCATTCATACCTCCAGAAAGCTATCGTCTTTTGGACTGTTTCTCTTTCTACCACGAATATCTTGATAAGGGTCAAGATTTTTCCAGTCTGGTTTTAGGTTTTGTGTTATGATCACTTATTTCTCTATGTTTCCTTGGCATGGCTTATTATTTTTTTTTTAATGATTCTTTTATTATGTTAGTCACCATACAGTACATCCCCGGTTTCCGATGTAAAGTTCGATGATTCGTTAGTTGCGTATAACACCCAGTGCACCATGCAATATGTGCCCTCCTTACTACCCATCACTGGGCTTATTATTTTTGCCACATTTGCAAGCTAAAAAGCCTGTGGTTAATTTCCCCCTCGGGATCCCCCTGTGTAGTTTTAAGTGCCACTAGATGGCAGTAAACAGTCGACAGTATTTCAACAAACATTTGCACTTGTGCCTGTGAGCCCGCACGGTGGGCACCTCAGCTCTGTGCTGAGGAGAAGCCTCCTGTACTGTAAATAAGATGAGCACAGTGATAAGGAGCAAGAGCGTTGGAGAGACCAGGCTGCACGGCACAGTGTTAAGAATTTGTGTTTGGGAGTCAAAGAGGGGTTTTAAACCCAGCAATGCCATTTAGTAACTGTGTGGTCTAAGCTTGTCTATTTCTCTGAGCCTTAGTTATCCTCTCCCTGAACAAGGCTAATGCCATTTACTGTTACACTAGACAAACCCCTCAACCTTGGACTCTTATCTGAAAGATGGGCATAATGATCACCCCTACCTCGAAGAATTTGGAGTGAATGCAAGTGAAAAATTTAGTGTGAATGCTGAGCACAGTACCTGGTGCACATAAATTCCCAATAAATGTTCAATAGTCTTTACTATTATTACCTGAAATTGTTATTCTTTTCTGAGAAAACTTTGCCCTTAAAAAGGAATGTTCAGAACAGAAAATAACATAATGACTATTTTACTCCTCAGATGGTTTCCTATATACTTTGTCTCTAGCCTCTAACTTCAGATCTTGTTCTCAAAATTAACCTAATGGCTTTTTAACTTCACTTGGCTTTTTCAGAGCCTTCAGCAAGTGTCCATTTCCTAACTCTGCGTGTTCCCCTTCAGTCCCGAAGTATATTCCATTCAAAGCAGGGCTAGTCCATATAGTGCCTTTGTGGGAATTAGGCCAAAGTATTCCTACCTCAGAACACTTCAGGGCTAGCTGTTGGGAAATTGTCAGGGTATACAGATTTTTCTAGAACAACGTGTTTTATTGCTGTGAAGGTACACCATACAGGGCTGTACATGGCAGCACCAGCTCAAAAGTTCTCTCACTTGAATCTTCATGCTAGCCTGAGCCTGAGGATTTCTGGAACTTTGGCCTTTTTGCTTTTCAAAAAGACTTTGAAGACCCTGAAAAAGACTTTTAGATATCAAAGATATCACATACTTACATTATAATTTCTACATACAAAAATGAGTTAAATCAACCACCCACCAAACATGACTTTAACTCTTTTTCCTCATATAGGGGCAAGTGGCTTATGTATTAACTCAAGAAACTGATGAATATTTGCTTTGGAATCCATTAACTGGGCAATGTCATAAGCAGTTCGACCCATTTTGTCCCTTACAAAGTGTAGACTGTTTGTTTGATGATGGAAATGTAAGTATATGGGGGGGGGATTCTTATTTTGAGTTATCTCCTCAAGAGTCGAGCAGTGCTCCTCTACCCTGGCTCTACATTAGGATTGTGTGGAAAACCTTGAGGAGGCTACAGATGTTCAATTAGCATCCCTGGAACATGGGGCCAGGGAAACCTTTTATCCATAAAGTTCCTCAGGTGATTCTATAGCACCTCCAAGACTGAGAACCGGTAATCAGTCTAATGTTCACATACCCCTAGAATCTCTTCACCTCCCACCTCAGAACCTCCTTTGGCTTCTACCACTTCAGCTGGTCGTAGGACTGTAAAATTTCGCTTCATCCTAACCAAGTAGGGGCGTTGTGCTCCCATGTGACTCTACTGATTTTATGTTAATGTTTTAATAGGTCTGGTTTAATATTCAACAAAATAATACACCAATGGCTGTATGTTTTGACTATTCAAAGGAAGGTTTCTGGAAACAGTTGCTTCCAAAAAATTTCCAAGGGACAAAAGCACATACCATACAGGTAAATTTTATTTTTCCAGGTATATCTGTATGAAAGTTACCATTGGTTCTAATCTTTACCAGTCATGCCAGCTCTTGTTATGTTTACATAGCTGGTTGCCTGTTGATTTACTTGGCAATATTAATAAAATCTAGTTTTCTTTGCCATCCAGCCTGAGTTTGGGCTACTCCGATCATACTCCTGTATTTGCAGAAAAGAGGAGTTGAGAAGAAGGTATCATCTTAAATGTGAATTTAGATTTTAACGTAAAAAATTTTAGATGTTCTGAAACTGAAAATATAATGTTAAGATGGTGTAGTAAGTTTACTTTGACTTAGCCCTTCTGCTCCACATCCATGGGAATGGTAAAATATAAAAATTGAAAAATAGAAGGCTTATCTGGGCTCCAAACCATTACGATTGTCTCATGGAATAGAAACAGGACAGAAACACTAGCAGTGAGTAGGGCTGAACAAGCGATAGCAGCAAGGTCTGAAAATGGTTCATGAAATCCAGGGAACCAGAGCCGGTCTCACTTTTTGGAGCCAAGGGTTGTGATGGGGCCCCTACTTCACTACTCTTGAAAGAAGATGGGGAAGAAAAGCTGCAGACAGAGGGGCATAGGAGGCAGGAGGTGGACGCACAGCCCTGAGGTCAAGAACAGCCTAACAACCAGATGGCTCAGCCAGTGGATCTGTGATGTACTCAGTGTCACTTTGTGAAGACACCCCAAATTTCACTTCAGTGGCTGTTCCTGGATTGAGGGCCATGGTACGCAGGGTGCAGGCAATTGCAAAATCCATAAACTAAGAGCTACGAGCCCAGAGAACGTGAGAAGGGAAAAAAAGTAGAAAAATAGGCAGAAAACAATTCATAGAAGCAGAAACGTGAATGCTCAATCTCACTCACAATCAGAGAAATACAATTTAAAACAATAAAACACTACTTCACGTGTATGAGATTGACAAAAAAAAATTAAGTGTGATCATACCAAGTGTTGGCAAAGAGGCAGAGAAATGGTGGGAGGGTAAATTGCTATAAATACTTTGGAAAGCAATATGATGATATCTGGTAAAGCTGAAGATGCCCACACTTTGATCCACCAATTCAGCTTCTAAATACATACGGTAAAGGAGCATGCACAGGGAGACAAGTATAGAATGTTCATTATAGAACTGCTTGAAACAGCGAAAAAGAAAAAAGAAAAGAAAAGAAAGAAAGAAAGAAAGAAAGAAAGAAAGAAAGAAAGAAAGAAAGAAAGAAAGAATTCATCCACCAGAGAAAGAATACATAAGTTATGAAGTAATCATACAATGAAATCTTCTATATAGTAGTAAAAAAAAAAAAAAAGAACCAATTTACACTAGTTCTCAATTTGGACTGTATGTCCATTACATCAGAATCTCTGAGGGTAGAACTCGCACACCTGTATTATTTAAAGCTCCCCAGGTGATTCCAGTGTACAGCCGAGATTGAGAATGACTGATCTAGAGCCATGCACATCAACATGAATGAATATCTAATAAGTAATGTTAAGCAAAATAACGAATATGTGAAATGACACAGAGGACAAAATCACTTATATAAACTTTGATGTAATGTAAAAATTCATAAGAATGATAAATACCAAATTTAGGTTAAAGGTTACCTTTCAAGACAAGAGACAGAATGAGATCGGGGGCAGCATACAAAGTACTTCAAATCTGTCTGTAATATTTTACTTCTTTTTAAAAAATCTAAAAAATCTAAAACAGATATGGAAGAATGCAAAAATATTAGATATAGCTAAGCGGTAGTATGTTCATTATATTATTTTTTTATTTTTTTATTTTTATTTTATTTTATTATTTTTATTTTAATGGTTTTTTATTACATTATGTTAGTCACCATACAATACATCCCTGGTTTCTGATGTAAAGTTCGATGATTCATTAGTTGTGTATAACACCCAGTGCACCATGTAATACATGCCCTCCTTAATACCCATCACCAGTCTATCCCATTCCCCACCCCCCACCCCTCTGAAGCCCTCAGTTTGTTTCTCAGAGTCCATAGTCTCTCATGCTTCATTCCCCCTTCTCATTACCCCCCTTTCTTTATCCCTTTCTTCCCCTACTGATCTTCCTAGTTCTTATGTTCCATAGATGAGAGAAATCATATGATAATTGTCTTTCTCTGCTTGACTTATTTCACTTAGCATTATCTCCTCCAGTGCCGTCCATGTTGCAGCAAATGTTGAGAACCATTCTTTCTGATAGCTGAGTTAATATTCCATTGTATATACAGACCACAACTTCTTAATCCAGTCATCTGTTGAAGGGCATCTCGGTACCTTCCACGATTTAGCTATTGTGGACAATGCTGCTATGAACATTGGGGTGCATATGGCCCTTCTCTTCACTACGTCTGTATCTTTGGGGTAAATACCCAGTAGTGCAATGGCTGGGTCATAGGGTAGCTCAATTTTTAACTTTTTAAGGGACCTCCACACTGTTTTCCAGAGTGGCTGTACCAACTTGCATTCCCACCAACAATGTAGGAGGGATCCCCTTTCTCCACATCCTCTCCAACAATTGTTGTTTCTTGCCTTGTCTATCTTTGCCATTCTAACTGGCGTAAGGTGGTATCTCAGTGTGGTTTTGATTTGAATTTCCCTGATGGCTAATGATTTTGAACATTTTTTCATGTGTCTGTTAGCCATTTGTATGTCTTCATTGGAAAAGTGTCTGTTCATATCTTCTGCCCATTTTATGATTTGTTTATTTGTTTCTCGTGTATTGAGTTTGAGAAGTTCTTTGTAGATCTTGGATACCAGTCCTTTATCTGTGGTGTCCTTTGCAAATATATTCTCCCATTCCGTGGGCTGTCTCTTAGTTTTTTTGACTGTTTCCTTGGCTGTGCAGAAGCTCTTTATCCTG
The DNA here is from genome assembly GCF_002007445.2 of Ailuropoda melanoleuca. Classification (NCBI taxonomy): domain Eukaryota; kingdom Metazoa; phylum Chordata; class Mammalia; order Carnivora; family Ursidae; genus Ailuropoda; species Ailuropoda melanoleuca. The sequence continues at coordinate 98,089,526 of NC_048223.1, forward strand.
ATAAAGTCCCATAAGTTCATTTTATCTTTTATTTCTCTTGCCTTTGGCGATGTGTCGTGAAAAAGGTTGCTCTGGCCGATGTCATAGAAGTTGTTGCCTATGTTCTCCTCTAGAATTTTGATGGATTCCTGTCTCACATTGAGGTCTTTCATCCATTTGGAGTTTATTTTTGTGTATGGTGTGAGAGAGTGGTCAAGTTTCATTCTTTTGCATGTAGCTGTCCAATTTTCCCAGCACCATTTATTGAAGAGACTGTCTTTTTTCCACCGGATGTTTTTTCCTGCTTTATCAAAGATTAGTTGCCCAAAGAGCCGAGGGTCCATTTCTGGGTTCTCTATTCTGTTCCATTGGTCGATGTGTCTGTTTTTGTGCCAGTACCATGCTGTCTTTGTGATCACAGCTTTGTAGTACAGCTCGAAATCCGGCATTGTGATGCCCCCAGCTTTGTTTTTCCTTTTCAACAGTTCCTTGGAGATTCGGGGCCTTTTCTGGTTCCATACAAATTTAAGGACTATTTGTTCCAGTTCTTTGAAAAATGTCCTCGGTATTTTGATCGGGATAGCATTGAAAGTGTAGATTGCTCTGGGTAGTATGGACATTTTAACTATGTTAATTCTTCCAATCCATGAGCATGGAATATTTTTCCATCTTTTTATGTCTTCCTCAATATCTTTCAAAAGTGATCTATAGTTTCTAGGATATAGGTCCTTTACGTCTCTGGTTAAGTTAATTCCAAGGTAACGTATGGTTTTTGGTGTTATTGTAAATGGGATGGATTCCCTAATTTCTCTTTCTTCAGTCTCGTTATTCGTGTATAGAAATGCAACTGATTTCTGGGCATTGATTTTGTATCCTGCCACCTTACTGAATTGTTCTATAACTTCTAATAGTTTGGGAGTGGATTCCTTTGGGTTTTCCATATAGAGTATCATGTCATCTGCAAAGAGAGACAGTTTGACTTCTTCTTTGCCGATTTGGATACCTTTGATCCCTTTTTGTCTTCTGATTGCTGTTGCAAGGACTTCTAGTACTATGTTGAATAATAGTGGCGAGAGTGGGCATCCTTGTCGTGTTCCTGATCTTAAGGGAAAGGCTTCCAGCTTTTCCCCATTGAGAATAATGCTTGCAGTAGGCTTTTCATAGATGGCTTTTATGAGATTGAGAAATGTACCCTCTATTCCTACACTCTGAAGGGTTTTAATCAGGAAAGGATGCTGTATTTTGTCAAATGCTTTTTCTGCATCAATTGAGAGGATCATATGGTTCTTGAGTCTTTTCTTGTTGATATGATGTATCACATTGATTGATTTGCGAGTGTTGAACCATGCTTGCATCCCAGGTATGAATCCCACTTGGTCATGATGGATAATCCTTTTAATGTACTGTTGGATTCTATTAGCAAGGATCTTGTTGAGGATTTTGGCATCCATATTCATTAGAGAAATCGGTCTGTAATTCTCCTTTTTGAGGGGGTCTTTGCCTGGTTTGGGGATCAAGGTAATATTAGCCTCATAGAATGAGTTTGGTAGCTTTCCTTCTGTTTCTATTTTTTGAAATAGCTTTAGGAGAATAGGTATTATTTCTTCTTTGAATGTTTGGTAGAATTCCCCAGGAAAACCGTCTGGGCCTGGAGTTTTATTATTTGGAAGGTTGTTTATCACTGACTCAATTTCTTCATAGTTAATTGGCCTATTTAAGAAATCTATTTCTTCCTGTTTCAGTCTTGGTAGTTTATAGGTTTCCAGGAAGGCCTCCATCTCTTCCAGATTGTTTAGTTTTTTGGCATATAGCTGTTGATAAAAGTTTCTAATAATCCTTGCAATTTCAATGGTGCTGGTCGTGACCTCTCCCTTTTCAGTCATAATTTTAATAATCTCAGTCCTTTCTCTTTGTTTTTGGACAAGTTTTGCCAGTGGTCTATCAATTTTATGGATTCTCTCAAAGAACCAGCTTCTAGTCCTGTTGATCTGCTCTACTGTGCTTCTGGTTTCTAATTCATTGATTTCTGCTCTAATCTTGGTCAACTCCTTCCTTGTCAGTGGGTTAGGCCTGTCCCTCTGTTGCTGTTCCAGTTTCTTGAGGTGAGAATATAGAAACTGCATTTTAGATTTTTCTATTCTTTTGAGTGAGGCTTGGATGGCTATGTATTTCCCCCTTAGGACTGCCTTTGCAGTATCCCATAGGTTTTGGACCGTTGTGTATTCATTCTCGTTGGTCTCCATAAATTGTTTAATTTGTTTTTTGATTTCCTGGTTTATCGAGTCATTCTTGAGCAGGATGGTTCTTAGCCTCCAAGTGTTTGAGTTTCTTCCAGGTTTTTCCTTGTGGTTGAGTTCCAATTTCAGAGCGTTGTGGTCTGAGAATATGCAGGGGATAATTTCAATCTTTTGGTATTGGCTGAGACCTGTTTTGTGTCCCAGAGCATGATCTATTCTTGAGAATGTTCCATGGGCATTTGAATAGAATGAGTATTCTTTGGTTCTGGGGTGTAGTGTTCTATATATATCTATGAGGTCCAACTCGTCGAGTATGGCATTCAAAGCCTTTGATTCTTTGCTTAGTTTTTGCCAGGGTGTTCTGTCTATTTCTGATAGTGGGGTGTTGAGGTCCCCTACTATTACTGTGTTCTTATCTATATGTCTCTTTATTTTGGTTAAGAGTTGGCTTGTGTATCTTGCTGCTCCCCTGTTGGGGGCATATATATTAATAATTGTCATATCCACTTGTTGAATACTTCCTTTAAGAATAATATAGTGCCCTTCTGTATCTCTCTCTATGGCCTCTAGTTTAAAATCCAGTCTATCTGATATGAGAATTGCTACTCCAGCTTTCTTTTGAGGTCCATTTGCGTGGAAGATGGTACTCCATCCCCTTACTCTAAGTCTGAATGCATCTTTGGGTTCAAAATGAGTCTCTTGTAGACAGCAAATGGATGGGTCATGTCTTTTTATCCAATCTGCAACCCTGTGGCGTTTTATGGGAGAGTTTAAGCCATTTAGATTGATAGAGATTATTGACAGATATGATTTTAATGATGCCATTTCTCTTTAAAGTCTTTGTATCGGTTGTGACTTGCTGCTCTGTATCACTCTTGGGGCCTTTTTACCTTTATAGAGCCCCCCTTAATATCTCCTGTAGGGCTGGTTTCGTGGTTACGAAATTGGTTAATGATTGGCGATTTTGGAACGTCTTTATTTCTCCATCAATTCTGAATGACAGCTTTGCTGGATAAAGGATCCTTGGCTGCATGTTTTTCTCTGAAAGAGCTTTAAAAATGCCCCCCCAAGCCTTTCTCTCATTCCAGGTCTCTGTAGACAGGTCTGACGTAATCCTGATACCTTTGCCTTGGTACGTGAGAAATTTCTTTGCCCTGGCCGCTTTCAATACTGTATCCTTGGATCTAATATTTGCGAATTGCACTATGACATGCCGTGGCGTAGGTTTGTCCTGGTTGAGCTTGGATGGGGTCCTCTCTGCCTCTTGGACACGAATGCTTGTTTCCCTTGCTAGATTAGGGAAGTTTTCAGCTACAATTTGTTCAAATATCTCTTCTAGACCTCTGTTTTTCTCCACCCCTTCAGGGATGCCGATGATTCTGACATTGGATCGTTTCATAGAGTCAGTAATCTCCCGTAATCTACATTCGTGGGCGTGGATTTTTTTAAGACCAGCTTCTATTTTCGTTTTTTCTTCTACTAACCCATCCTCCAATTCGCTAACGCGTTCCTCTGCCTCGGTGACCCTGGCCGTCAGAGCCTCTAGTTTTGACTGCATTTGGCTCATAGAATTTTTAATTTCTGCCAGATTCGCTCTCATTTCCGCCCTTAGAGATTCTATATTCTCATTAACATTTTCGTTAATACTTTTTTCAAGTCTACACATCATCTTGACCATTGTTACTCTGAATTCCATTTCTGATAATTTGGTTATATCCATATCCATTAGTTCTGTGGCAGAGGCCACAGACTCATTGTCTTTTCTTTGCTGGGGGGGATTTCTCCTTCTTGTCATTCTGATGAGGAGAGGTTGTGGGGTTGTCCAGAGCCCAAATTATGGACCGGGACCCAGGCTGTGGGCCCTTGTTTTATAGGGATCTTAGGGTTGTGGGCTAATTGATTTTTCAGCCTGCCTTCTGGGGGAGGGGCCTGCCGCACCGATACTCAGGCAACCCTGTTTGGGTAGAGTCTCCGTGTCCCCTGCAAGGGGGGANGGATGGGGATGGGCATGCTGTGAGCCGGTATTTCCAGGCGTTTGTTCTCTGGCGGCTTTTCCTGGCGGTTTGCTGTGCCTCTTCTGAGAGTCAGAGCAGCAGCGGCCAAATCTCAGCCTCTGTCTCAGAACAGAGGGATAGCGGACCATTCTCCACTGATGTTCTGGCCACTTTAACTCTGTTACTGTTGGTGCTGCTCAACCCTGCAGCATCCCGGGATGTGCGCCCCACACCCGGTGTCCCAGCCCTCACTTCCAGGGCCGGCACGTCTCTGTCCTTTGTGTTTCTAACACCGCCAGCCGCCAGCCGCCCGTCACCCCCGTGCACTCCCGGAGCTCCTGGTCTCCAGTCTGGTTCCAGTGAGCGCACCGGAGCTCCATTTCAGTCTGGTGGCGCCCGTTCCCCAGCTCACAGTCTCAGTCTGCGCTCTCGCGGGTGCCGGTCCGCGAGTCCGCCCGCTCCCCGTGCAGTTGGCTACCGCTTCCCGGTGCCCGAACGCAGCGGCTCCCTCATCCTTCTGTTTGTCTTCTGATATCTGTGCCTGGTTTCACGGCTCCCCACTTCGTACCTCAATACCCAGCGCTGGAGATGTTCATTTGTAGAGATCCAGATGTATCTTCCTGCGTCTCAGGCTGATTCCGTGGATGTTCAGGCTGGTCTGTTACCTATCCAGCTCGACTCAGGGGACAGGCTGAAAAAGGGGTCCCCTACTCCTCCACCCTCTTAACTCCCCTCCATTATATTACTCTTAACGCTTGTCTGTGTATTTGAGGCATTTGACAACACCAAAAAGAATGCATGGTGGTTGCAGGGAAGGGATCAAACAGTACCAAACTGTATAAAGAATGTCCCTCCTCTTCAATGTCTTTTTCCCACTGTCTAAGAAATAACTACTCTTAGTAGTAACTTGTGCATTCTTCTAAACATTCTCCACGTGATGCAAGCATATATATTTTTAAAATATTTCCTGTTTGTAAAGTCATTTTAAAGAAGGGGAAATGTGCTTATCTCTCTTGAGCAAACACTTTCAGCATCCACAGGCCATGCCTTGCTCTTCCCCTCCCAAAGTTGTGACTGACGCTGCCTCCTAGGGAGGAGAACGGTGTATTTAGAGATGAGATTTTTTGTTTACCATTAATCATTCTATTAGGCGTTTAGTGACTGTTTTTTGCATGCTTGCTCTGAGCCAGTGCTATGTCAGGCATGGGTACCACAAGGAAGAGACATGTCTCAGTATTCCCGGGGCTTGTGTTCTCAAGGAGCAAAGAGAAGGAAAGCAAGCCCTGCAGGACAGAGTGGTAAATGTGATTACAGAAGAAATGAGTGTGCTTTGGGAGCACACAGGAGGAGGACCTGAGGAGAAGGACAGTTGTTGGGGCTTCCTGGGAAAAGGGGATGACTGACAAAGTGAGGAAGGTGAGCAGGAGCTGGCCAAGAGGAAAATCAGGATGGAGAACCGCGCAGCAGAGAGAGGGCACAGCAGGCATGAAGACGTGCGGGGCTTGGAGGGATCTGTGGAGCAGCTGCAAGGCCAGCTTGGCTGTTGCCAGGGAGGAAGCAAGACAAGCTCAGGGGTGAGCAGAGTCCTGCTAAGGACATGGCCCTTTGTCCTCAGGACAGTCAGAAGTCAACAGCGCTAAGACAAGTCTGCCATGATCACAATCGTAGTTTTTAAACGCCACTCTGCCTGAGTGTAGAAATGATTTCCATAACTGGTTTATGGAACATAAGAAGTAGGAAGATTGGTAGGAGAAGAAGGGGAAGAAGAAAGGGGGAATGAACCATGAGAGACTGTGGACTCTGGGAAACAAACTGAGGGCTTCAGAGGGGAGGTGGGTGAGGGAATGGGATAGGCTGGTGATGGGTAGTAAGGAGGGCACATATTGCATGGTGCACTGGGTGATATACGCAAGTAATGAATCATGGAACTTTACATCGAAAACTAGGGATGCACTGTATGGTGACTAACATAATAAAAAAAATGAAATCTTTTGTCAAGTTGATCTATAAATAGAAAATTCAGAATTGCATTTGACTTGCATCTCTACTGATTTGTTTCCTGTGGTTAATGGCCCTCAATCTTCTGTCTTGCCACACACATCCCAAAATAAACTGCAATCTATAGTGAACACTTTATCACAATTGCGAACACAAATTTGAGCGTGTAAGATGAGCACGTGGTACTCAGAGATGAAGTTAACAGGGAAATCCTCTTGAAGTTTTAAAAGATATGAATTTCCTGAAAGAAAGGGGCCTTTGCCAAAAAAGGAAAGTGGACTAATACCTCATAAACTTACTGAGTTAACATAAAGCAAGCCTCTTTTTCAGGTCTGAAGGTGGCCTCACTAATGCACAGGAGTTACTTTCTGGAGAGAGGGGGCGGGGGAAGGGAGTGGAGGTGTTGGAGGGTTGGACAGTGGCTGGTGACAGCAATAAAGGCATTCGGTTTACCTGTCCTATCTGGGATAGCTGGTGGCCCTGCAACGTGACGCTGGAGCTCTCGGTTCCCTTTCTCCAGTGCCTCCCATCTGGTGTGGGGAAACTACCTATGCCTGGGACTGTTCTCACATCTATCCATGGCGGGCACCAGAACCTTGGAGGGCTTGCTGAATGAAACACGGAGTGCTTGGCCTTGCCCTCGGAGTTTCTGACTCAGTCCCATGTGGGGACTGAGAAGCTGTATCTCTTAACAGGTTCCCAGGTATGAGGTTGCTGGTGGGGGCCGGGGGCACACTTCAAGAACCACTGGCTTAGATCACCACGTGACAGACTGCATCTTCTCAATCACTCCTGAGATATTCCAGCACCTAGAGGTCTAAGAACTGTTGCCTTCTTTTTGCACAACCCTCCTTCCACTCGTGTCCCTGTCTCTACAGCTGTCTCTATTTCTCAGTTCAGGAATGTCCAAGGTAAAAATGTCTAAACCCAGCCACTCCTTCTTGTGCACGTGAGCCCTGTGAGATGGGGCGGGGAGGGCTGGTTTGGGTGGTAGACTTACGAGTCCTTTCTCTTCGCAGCAAATCCTGCCGGACAAGGAAGGGAACATGGGGGAATGTGGCAGAGCATTGCTCTCTGCTGTTTTCACAGTGTCTGGAGCGACAGCTTGGAGACAGAGGAGACTGAAATGGAACACACACACACACACACACACACACACACACACACACACACACGCACAAAGACCCAGCTCCTGTGAGCTGAAAGAAAAGGGTACTCAAAGAAGGAAAATGATAAACCATGTTAACAGAGTAGTAGTAAAAGTAATACCTGATTTTATTGAACAATATGTGCCAGGCTTTGCATGTATTACTTTATTTCAAAATCTTCACAAGACGCTAGGGAAGTAAATACTATTACTGTCCCTCTTTTAAAGATGTGGTAACTTCACCAAGACCCCAGTTAATAAGTGGAAGAGACTAAAGCAGCTGCCAAAGATTACCTGGTATCATCGATAAACCTGTCAAATGCTTGCTTGCGTAAATGAATGTGGGCAGCAGATCTGTCTTCCCCAGCAAAAATAACTTTGTAAATCCTTTCCTCATCCCGTGCTCTGGTAAAGTAGTACTAAAATTAAAGGCAGCACTGTGATCTGTGTTTTACCTTTGCGCCTCTGTAGTGGGGTGATTTTGCCACATGAAAGTGGTTCGGGTTCTCCCTGTTATAATTAGCACTCCAGGGGTGACTTTGATGTAAAGATGGTCTCCCTAGAATCTTTTCTAACTTTCAATTGTCTCCATATTTCAGCCTGAAGAAATAATTTATTGTGAGACTAATAAAAGCATGATAGAAGATCTAAAGAACAGGTATCACCTTTATTTGTATCTTATGGTTACTATGTTTTCTCCTGAATCTTTCAGTCCTCTTTCCACCTTTCAGTCCTCTAACCCAGTCTCTCAGAACACCTATTCCATTCAGCAATAGAAGCAGGAAATGGAGTTTATAATAGTTTCTTCCACTGAGTCAGCTGTCTTTTGGTCTGTGCATCGAAAAACAGCCCCTCTGCCATTCCAGAACACTCCTTAAAAAGACCATCTAGGTCAAAAAATGGTTGCTTCTGGAAACATTGTGGGGCTGCTATTGGGAAGTTGTTGGCACAGACACCTGTTAACATTAAAGTAGTAAAAGCGTGGTAGCTAATACTTCTTGAAGGGACATGAAGGTAAATGGCCCACCACTTGGAGTATGGAAAAAACATCCAAGTTGGGTGGTAACATCAATACTGTCTTACCCCCACCCCCGGCACTCCCCCCTTCTCTCACACACACACACACACACACACACACACACACACACACGCACACACGTGCCCTAAGGAGTTATTCAGTCAAGTTGAGCAAGTTTGTCAGTCACAAACTTTGCATCAAGCCTTACTCTTACTCCAAATGTGTCAGAAGCTTCTTGATCTTCCTGCCTCCAGTGACTCATGCTGACAGAGGAGGCTGCCACATAAGCTGCTTCCAACTGATCAAAACAAAGCATGACAAAACATAATTTTGCTAGTCTTCTCTCACTAGCACACAACTCCCACCTCTTATTCCCTTCCTTTTCCCCCAATTCTTAACAAAAAAAGGGAAGAAATGGAGTAGAGAAATGATTCCCAGCTTCTGTTTTTTTAAAAATCAGAATCACTTCTAGAACTATTTAAAAATAAGATGCCAGGGTCCCAGACCAGACCTGTTGAATCGATATCTAGAGGTAAAATATGTTGATGAAGTCCTAGTGGCGCTTCTGATGCTTAGCCGCTACCGAGACCGCAAACTCCAAACTGCTCGATTACACTACAGACTTAGCCAAGAGGAGACTCCCAGTGGCCTTTTTTTTTTTTTTAATTACACACTGATTCTGCAGGAATGAGGCCTCCCAAGTGGGCCCCGTCAACCAACCTGCACTGTCGCTGGATCAGTCTACCAGCAGGCCCTGTTCTGGGGCTGAATACACAGGCACAAATCCCTGCCTCTACAGAGTATACATTCTAGTAGGGAACCTGATCATCATGCTTACTGTCCATGCCTATTTCCTTCTGACTCTACTTGCTGAATTAACTGATCAAATAAATCCATCCCTGCTAACATCACCCAGACCAGACATCTGAACTTTTGTGAATGCGGTTTCTTGGAAACACAATGTTTTATGGCAGGGTTGGGTCCTGGAGAATGCGGATGTCAGTTCAGTGACCAGACAGTAGACGGTTGTCACATCACACCCAGTAGGCAGCTGCCTACACAGGTAACTGGAAAGGAGCTGTGTCCTTGAAATCTCATTGTTAGCTACCCCAGGAAGCTTCTTGCTTTCCCAAGCCAAGCAAGAGCCTGTTTCTCCCCAACTTAAGTAATGTGAATGATGGCAGAAATACTTAGCCATAGAGGACTGGTTCATTCAAAATCAAAAAAATATCGTTCTCATACTTGAGTAAAGCGCCAAAGCTCTTATCACATTTATTAAACGAATTGTAATTTATCATGAACTAATCTTTGCATTCTTATGTTAGGATTGAAAGGACTCTGAAATGTAAAATGATGGAGTGGCGACCTAAACAGCCGACACGTTGGAATCGACAATGTGCTTATATTTTGCGAGAAATCCTTCCTAAACTAGAACTTGGCTCTGGAAGCTTTGTTTCCCCTAAAGAAGAGAGTGAATTTGAAAGACTACTACAATTTTATTGGGTATGTATATGATTTAGTGCATTAATAACATTTGTTTTATCTATGTTGTTCATTACTAGGTAATAGTAACCTTCAATATCCCTGAAATGCTATTTATCTTGATCCTAGATGATAGATGATATGGTATTAAAACACATGTATTTATAGACTGAGAAATTTCAAATATACTGAACAGCTATTACCATGACCACATTGCATGAAGTTTTCTTGGAATTAGTCATATGTTATATGTTATATAAACCACAACCTCTGGAAAGAGATGACCGAAAGGAAATCACCTGCAATTACTACTTCCAGTGGTAGTGATAGAATAGATTCCCTGTCCTTGGTTCTGGGCAAGGTTCCAGGCAAGCTTTAATATCTTTTATATGCAAAATACTCCAAATTTATGTACCCAACCTGGACTTCTCTCCTGACCTCCTCTCTTATAATTTACCAACGCATGTGACATCATCCTGGACGATTAAAAGGCATCTCAAACTCAACAAGTTCATAACCAAACATGGTAGGCATTTGGTATATTGCTAGGGTCCTCCTTCTTTCCCCCTGTCTACCTCCAGCTCTGGGCATCCTCTCATTGACTTTTCCCTATGAACTGGTCCAGTAGGTTTTTGAAAGCCCCAGCATCCCAAGAGTGAGATTCTTTCCCCCTGCCATCCCATAGACTAGGAGATATCGCCTAGTGAAACCCATTGAGAGAAGAAAGGAAGGACTTTGTTGGGAGTTTAGTACTTAGCCTGGGGCGGGGAGGCAGTATCTGCAGGTGCTATTTATTCATGAATAGGGAGGAAGTTGTTTTGTTTTGCATTAAAAAAAATAGAATTAGGGGTAAACAGATAAACAAAGCATATAAGCCAAGGTTTAAAACTTTGAATTTCTTTGTAAAATTATCTATTTAATAACACACAATCATAAACTTGAGCTGAATCCTGTTGGCTTGGATTCAAAACCTCATTTAACCACTCTCTAGCTTTGACCAAATTACCTAACTTCTCTATACTTTCCACCCCATTGAGCAAGATAAACAGGGATAAAAATAGTTATCTGGTTTGTGGTTATGGTGAGGATTAACCACAGCACCCAGCACTCAGCAAATGTTTAGCAAATGTTAAATATTATTTGTATTCTATGTGCCAGGCATTGTGTTAGGCACTGGGGTTATGACCATAAACAAGACAGATACAATCTTGTGCATTCACAGAGGCTATTGGCTAAGGAGACAGACCAGAAAACATATGATTGCAATATATTTTATTAAGTAAGTTAGGAGAGGATAGCATCCTATTGCAACCACCCGGGAAGGACACGTGAACAGATTTAAGGATCAAGAAAAGCCTCCTGAAGTAAGTAATCTAAGGTTTTAAAGAAGTTTATGATTGTTGCCTGTGTATTATTAAATAGATAATGTTACGTAGGACCATGTACCATGATCCTTTAATCCTGTCACATGGTTGTCACTTAAGAAATATGAACTAAGAGTGTCTGGGTGGCTCAGTCGGTTAACCGTCTGCCTTCGGCTCAGGTCATGATCCTGGACTCCTGGGATCGAGCCCTACATCGGGCTCCCTGCTCAGCAGGGAATCTGCTTCTCCCTCTGACCCTCACCCCACTTGTGCTCTCTCTCTCTCTCTCTCAAATAAATAAATAAAATCTTTTAAAAAAAAGGAATATGAACTGGATCAATGTTAAATAAATTCTCCCATAATGCTCACTTAAATACCCCATTTGTAGGACAAAGTAATCTTTTCATTGTCGGTTTGCTAGTCTAGAAACAGTGCAAGTACGTGGAGTGTTGAGTGCGCAGGCTCTGCTCTCAGCTCTGGCTCTGCTCCTCTCTCTGCGGAAAGTGGGAGCTATAGTAGAACCCACTTCGTGAGGTTGTTTGAGGATTAAATACGTATGTGGAGCATTTAGTACTATTCCTAGAACATCATAAGCACCTATAAAATAACTTATTTTATGACTTCCATTCTACATAATTGTAGCACAGGTTTACATGTTCTTCTGTCTTTTGTCTAGGTCACAGGGTTTCCTATCCAGATGCCATACACTGATGTACAGTCAATTATTGATGCTGTGTATCGAACTGGAATTCATTCTTCTGAATTTCCCCAGACAGAATTTGCTCTAGCTGTATACATTCACCCGTACCCAAACAACATATTATCTGTGTGGGTCTATTTGGCTTCCTTAGCTCGACATCAGTGAAAAGGAAGAAGAGAAAAGGAAAAAAAAAATGTGCTATGGGCCCCTCGCCCAGAGCAATGAAGACTTTTCTGGTACTTAGGACTTTGCTACTTATCCTCAAGTCCAGCCAAGTGTGAACCCAAGTCTTGGTTCTTTATAGAGTTGGGCACCATGGAGACTCACTCCCTGACCCTTTGAGGATGGAGACCTCTTCAAGGAGAACACTTTGGGCAGTCTGGTGGCCTTGGGTCACTGTCTACAGTGTCTCTATCTCTGTCAAATAAATAATAAATAAAATCTTTTAAAAAAAAAGAGTGAAAACCCTGTCTTACAGTGAGCTTGGCACATTTGATGATGGTTCTGTTGCCATTCCAGGTGGAAGGAATTCAAGTACAGACATGAGGTCATTGCCTCTCATAAGATAAAAGATTATTACACTAGTGAAGTAAAAGGAAAATCTGCCACTTTGGGCTGAGGGCTGAGGCCAGCTTCTGGGGGCTTCCTCAAAGTTTTCACTTGGGATGTTACTTACTGACCTGAAGTTCTTTCAGCTCCAAATATTTGGAAGGGTCTCCCAAGAAACTCTGTCTGATATGCTTTCCTGATTCTGTGAGAAAGGGAGAAAATGGTCTTACCAAATCTCAAGGCTCCTTTTCCCTTTAGTGAACAGCCTGCCATTCTGCCTCTGGCACTTTTCTGCTACTTTCCTTTCCCAGTTGTGGCTCCAAGGAGGCCTATCTGGATCCTAGGAGCCTCGAGAGAGAGTGGACAGGGATCTGAGTCAGAAGCACTGTGCTTTCTTCTATTTAATTGTTCTGTGCTTCGTTAAAAAATATATATATACACTTTACTTAACTGTTATAGGACAACTTATTTTAGAAAAACCAAAGGATTTCCAGAGGTTGATGAGAGTACTTTTATAGGAGGTAAAAACAGGAGAAAGTAAACTTCTGTCTCCCAGTGCAGGAGTGCTGGAGCTTCTGGGTTCCCTTTCACAAGCAGAGACCCCACGTTTGTTGCTGGGGAATCCTCTGAATTCGTTCCTGCAGTGCACCAACATGGGCTGACGCCAGAGAAGACCTCATGTATTTGCAGTGATGTTTGTGTTGGACCAAACTTGAGATTACTAGAAGAGTAAAATAGTAGGGATGTGGGTGAAGAGAATGCTTTCTCTTCGAGGTTAAAACCTAATGGTGTTCTATCAATCTAAATGGCTTAAACTCTCCCATAAAACGCCACAGGGTTGCAGATTGGATAAAAAGACATGACCCATCCATTTGCTGTCTACAAGAGACTCATTTTGAACCCAAAGATGCATTCAGACTTAGAGTAAGGGGATGGAGTACCATCTTCCACGCAAATGGACCTCAAAAGAAAGCTGGAGTAGCAATTCTCATATCAGATAGACTGGATTTTAAACTAGAGGCCATAGAGAGAGATACAGAAGGGCACTATATTATTCTTAAAGGAAGTATTCAACAAGTGGATATGACAATTATTAATATATATGCCCCCAACAGGGGAGCAGCAAGATACACAAGCCAACTCTTAACCAAAATAAAGAGACATATAGATAAGAACACAGTAATAGTAGGGGACCTCAACACCCCACTATCAGAAATAGACAGAACACCCTGGCAAAAACTAAGCAAAGAATCAAAGGCTTTGAATGCCATACTCGACGAGTTGGACCTCATAGATATATATAGAACACTACACCCCAGAACCAAAGAATACTCATTCTATTCAAATGCCCATGGAACATTCTCAAGAATAGATCATGCTCTGGGACACAAAACAGGTCTCAGCCAATACCAAAAGATTGAAATTATCCCCTGCATATTCTCAGACCACAACGCTCTGAAATTGGAACTCAACCACAAGGAAAAACCTGGAAGAAACTCAAACACTTGGAGGCTAAGAACCATCCTGCTCAAGAATGACTCGATAAACCAGGAAATCAAAAAACAAATTAAACAATTTATGGAGACCAACGAGAATGAATACACAACGGTCCAAAACCTATGGGATACTGCAAAGGCAGTCCTAAGGGGGAAATACATAGCCATCCAAGCCTCACTCAAAAGAATAGAAAAATCTAAAATGCAGTTTCTATATTCTCACCTCAAGAAACTGGAACAGCAACAGAGGGACAGGCCTAACCCACTGACAAGGAAGGAGTTGACCAAGATTAGAGCAGAAATCAATGAATTAGAGACCAGAACCACAGTAGAGCAGATCAACAGGACTAGAAGCTGGTTCTTTGAGAGAATCCATAAAATTGATAGACCACTGGCAAAACTTGTCCAAAAACAAAGAGAAAGGACTGAGATTATTAAAATTATGACTGAAAAGGGAGAGGTCACGACCAGCACCATTGAAATTGCAAGGATTATTAGAAACTTTTATCAACAGCTATATGCCAAAAAACTAAACAATCTGGAAGAGATGGAGGCCTTCCTGGAAACCTATAAACTACCAAGACTGAAACAGGAAGAAATAGATTTCTTAAATAGGCCAATTAACTATGAAGAAATTGAGTCAGTGATAAACAACCTTCCAAATAATAAAACTCCAGGCCCAGACGGTTTTCCTGGGGAATTCTACCAAACATTCAAAGAAGAAATAATACCTATTCTCCTAAAGCTATTTCAAAAAATAGAAACAGAAGGAAAGCTACCAAACTCATTCTATGAGGCTAATATTACCTTGATCCCCAAACCAGGCAAAGACCCCCTCAAAAAGGAGAATTACAGACCGATTTCTCTAATGAATATGGATGCCAAAATCCTCAACAAGATCCTTGCTAATAGAATCCAACAGTACATTAAAAGGATTATCCATCATGACCAAGTGGGATTCATACCTGGGATGCAAGCATGGTTCAACACTCGCAAATCAATCAATGTGATACATCATATCAACAAGAAAAGACTCAAGAACCATATGATCCTCTCAATTGATGCAGAAAAAGCATTTGACAAAATACAGCATCCTTTCCTGATTAAAACCCTTCAGAGTGTAGGAATAGAGGGTACATTTCTCAATCTCATAAAAGCCATCTATGAAAAGCCTACTGCAAGCATTATTCTCAATGGGGAAAAGCTGGAAGCCTTTCCCTTAAGATCAGGAACACGACAAGGATGCCCACTCTCGCCACTATTATTCAACATAGTACTAGAAGTCCTTGCAACAGCAATCAGAAGACAAAAAGGGATCAAAGGTATCCAAATCGGCAAAGAAGAAGTCAAACTGTCTCTCTTTGCAGATGACATGATACTCTATATGGAAAACCCAAAGGAATCCACTCCCAAACTATTAGAAGTTATAGAACAATTCAGTAAGGTGGCAGGATACAAAATCAATGCCCAGAAATCAGTTGCATTTCTATACACGAATAACGAGACTGAAGAAAGAGAAATTAGGGAATCCATCCCATTTACAATAACACCAAAAACCATGCGTTACCTTGGAATTAACTTAACCAGAGACGTAAAGGACCTATATGCTAGAAACTATAGATCACTTTTGAAAGATATTGAGGAAGACATAAAAAGATGGAAAAATATTCCATGCTCATGGATTGGAAGAATTAACATAGTTAAAATGTCCATACTACCCAGAGCAATCTACACTTTCAATGCTATCCCGATCAAAATACCGAGGACATTTTTCAAAGAACTGGAACAAATAGTCCTTAAATTTGTATGGAACCAGAAAAGGCCCCGAATCTCCAAGGAACTGTTGAAAAGGAAAAACAAAGCTGGGGGCATCACAATGCCGGATTTCGAGCTGTACTACAAAGCTGTGATCACAAAGACAGCATGGTACTGGCACAAAAACAGACACATCGACCAATGGAACAGAATAGAGAACCCAGAAATGGACCCTCGGCTCTTTGGGCAACTAATCTTTGATAAAGCAGGAAAAAACATCCGGTGGAAAAAAGACAGTCTCTTCAATAAATGGTGCTGGGAAAATTGGACAGCTACATGCAAAAGAATGAAACTTGACCACTCTCTCACACCATACACAAAAATAAACTCCAAATGGATGAAAGACCTCAATGTGAGACAGGAATCCATCAAAATTCTAGAGGAGAACATAGGCAACAACTTCTATGACATCGGCCAGAGCAACCTTTTTCACGACACATCTCCAAAGGCAAGAGAAATAAAAGATAAAATGAACTTATGGGACTTTATCAGGATAAAGAGCTTCTGCACAGCCAAGGAAACAGTCAAAAAAACTAAGAGACAGCCCACGGAATGGGAGAATATATTTGCAAAGGACACCACAGATAAAGGACTGGTATCCAAGATCTACAAAGAACTTCTCAAACTCAATACACGAGAAACAAATAAACAAATCATAAAATGGGCAGAAGATATGAACAGACACTTTTCCAATGAAGACATACAAATGGCTAACAGACACATGAAAAAATGTTCAAAATCATTAGCCATCAGGGAAATTCAAATCAAAACCACACTGAGATACCACCTTACGCCAGTTAGAATGGCAAAGATAGACAAGGCAAGAAACAACAATTGTTGGAGAGGATGTGGAGAAAGGGGATCCCTCCTACATTGTTGGTGGGAATGCAAGTTGGTACAGCCACTCTGGAAAACAGTGTGGAGGTCCCTTAAAAAGTTAAAAATTGAACTACCCTATGACCCAGCCATTGCACTACTGGGTGTTTACCCCAAAGATACAGACGTAGTAAAGAGAAGGGCCATATGCACCCCAATGTTCATAGCTGCATTGTCCACAATAGCCAAATCATGGAAGGAGCCGAGATGCCCTTCAACAGATGACTGGATTAAGAAGCTGTGGTCCATATATACAATGGAATATTACTCAGCTATCAGAAAGAACGAATTCTCAACATTTGCTGCAACATGGACGGCACTGGAGGAGATAATGCTAAGTGAAATAAGTCAAGCAGAGAAAGACAATTATCATATGATTTCTCTCATCTATGGAACATAAGAACTAGGATGATCGGTAGGGGAAGAAAGGGATAAAGAAAAGGGGGGTAATCAGAAGGGGGAATGAAACATGAGAGACTGTGGACTATGAGAAAGAAACTGAAGACTTCAGAGGGGAGGGGGTGGGGGAATGGGATAGACCGGTGATGGGTAGTAAGGAGGGCACGTATTGCATGGTGCACTGGGTGTTATACGCAACTAATGAAGCATCGAACTTTACATCGGAATCCGGGGATGTACTGTATGGTGATTAACATAATATAATTTAAAAAATCATTAAAAACAAAACAAAACAAAACAAAAAACCTAATGGTGTGTGTTCTCTGGCACACATATGAAAATTAATTAGAAGTTTTTTATTTGAATGTTTGTGTTTAAATGCTACATGAAGTTTTGTTACTAACAAGTCTCCCACATTGATTGGGGTAGCATAAAAGGTTGTCAATGGAAAGACAAGAAATTACCAAAAAAATGTTGTCAATGCAAAGATAAGAAATTACCAAAAAAATACTGAACTCATGCAGTTAATTTCTGTGGCACCTTCAATATTTACATAAGTATTTTGCTAGTTTTTTATGGCTTTCGAATTGATAGGCCACTTATGAATAAGGTAGAAAGTGTTCATATGCATGCATAGAGGACCCTTCTGTATCATATACATTTCTTTTTTACAGGTGTATGGATTTCTCAACTAAAATTTTTTCCTTAAAATTCTAAAACTGTAATGAACCATTTATTTTCATTTGTCTACTTTAAAAATACATGATTTTATTTTTAAGTTTTTGTTTATTTATTTATTTATATTTTATTTTTTTAAAGATTTTATTTATTTATTTGACAGAGAGAGACAGGCAGCGAGAGGGAATACAAGCAGGGGGAGTGGGAGAGGAAGAAGCAGGCTCCCAGAGGAGGAGCCTGACGTGGGGCTCGATCCCAGGACTCTGGGATCATGTCCTGAGCTGAAAGCAGACGCTTAACAACTGAGCCACCCAGGCGCCCTAATTTTAAGTTTTTAATTCTAGTTAACATACAGGGTTACATTGGTAAGTTTCAGGTGTACAGTATAGTGATTCAGCAATTCCATCCATCACCCTGTGTTCATCATGACAAGTGCCCTCCTTAATCCCCATCACCTATTTAACCCATCTCCTCACTCACCTCCCCTCTGCTAACCATCAGTTTGTTCTCTATAGTTAAGAGTCTGTTTCTTGGCTTCTCTCTCTCTCTCCCTTCCTCCCTCCTGTTTGTTCATTTGTTTTTTTCCTTAAATTCTACATATGAATGAAATCATATGGTATTTGTTTTTCTCTTATTTTACTTGGCATTATACTCTCTAGCTCCATCCATGTTGTTGCAAATGGCAAGATTTCATTCTTTTTTTATGGCTGTATAATAAATATTCCATTGTACGTATATCTACCACATCTTCTTTATCTATTCATCAAGCTGCTTCCATATCTTGGCTATTGTAAATAGTACTGCTATAAACATAGGGGTTCATGTATCACTTTCAATTAGTATTTTTGTATTCTTTGGGTAAAAACCCAGTAGTGTGATTGCTGACTTGCAGGGTAGTTCTATTTTTAACTTAAAAATACATGATTTTAAATGTAACATCTAATTTTAAAGTTCTTTAAATCATTCCACAAATAATAATGAGGCATCCATTATGTACCAGACACTTCAGTATGTGCTAGAGTACAGCAGTGGAAAGACAAAGGTCCTGCCCCTGTGAAGCTTACATTCCTCAGGGGAAATGGACCATAAGCAAATAAACAATAAGTGAGATCATTTCAGTGTATACCGAGTGCTATAAAAACAATAAACAGGATGGCATGATAGAGAGGGACTTTGGTGGGGATGGGGGGTATAAGCAGAGTAGTTAAGGAAGTCCTCTCTAAAGAGACAATGTTAGAGCCAAGATTTAGAAGATGATTTATCAACTACAGTTGCATTCAGTTCATGGAACAGAAACCTAATCATAGTAGCTTAACCGAATAGGGATTACTTTTTCACGTAACTGCCAAGTCCAGAGGAGGCAGTCCTGGTCTGATGCAATATCTGTGATGTCACAGGTGCACTGGTCTCATCCATCTTCTAAGTTGTGTCCACTAGCTCCGTGGCCCTCAAACTTCAACATGCTGAAGACTCACCTGAACAGCAGTTGACACCAATTGCTGGGCCCTACCCTCAGAGTTTTTGATTCAGTAGGATCTATGGGGCCCAGTGATTTGCATTTATAACAAGCTCCCAGGTGCTGCTGGGACTGCTGATCTGAGGACCACACCTTGAGAACCTTTGCTTTAGCCTCACAACTGTTTCCATGGCAAGAAACTGCAGAAGGGGGAGGTAAAGGACAGCTGGTGTAGATCTTTAAAAAAGCTTCCCAGGAGGCCATGCCTAGTAACTTCCACTTATCTCCCGTCAACCAGAATTGTATCACTCCTAGCTACAGGGCAAGCTGGGAGGTCAAGTATTGTAAAGGAGATTTTGCTGTCTCAATAAAATCAGTGTTCTATTGGTAAGGAAGAAGGCGAGGGTGGCTTATTGGATAGGCATCTGCGGCTTCCACAGATGAGAGGAAACCAGTAATGCAAACCTATAGCAAAAGCATATCAGGCAGGGAAAACTACAGTTGCACAGGCCCTGAGTCCGGAAAGAGATTTACACAAGGAGGGGACACTAGAGGCAAATAAAGTTGGAGAGGTAGACAAAGATCAGATCATGTCAGTCATGGTAAGGAATTCAGATTTTATTTCAAGGACAATAACATATCATCGAATGGTATTAAGTGAGTAAAATATTTTTCTTTTTCATATTTAAGACTACTTTTAAAATTACTTCTACAGATATAATTTTACTTAAGTGCGTAAATGTGATCATATTTTTTAAGTGCAGCTTATTTTTTCTTTTCCTTTTTCTCTTTCTTTCTTTCGCTTGGGTCCCTATCCCACTCTTCTCTCCCCTTCTCCATCCACATTATTCACCTCACTCACCTGCTTACCAACCAAGTATGTATCCTTCCACTTACCATCATTCTCAAATATACGTATGTACATTCGTGTGTGTATGTTCCTGTTTGTTTTACAAAAACGAGACCATATTATGTATGCTTTTCTGTATGTTGCTTTTCTCCTTCGAAAATAGTAGAAATACCTCCAAGTGAACGAATTCCTATTTCTTAAAGGATCCATAGTATTCTGAAGTCTGAGCAGAACGATTACATACACTTAAGCAGTTCATGCACCACACAACTCATAATTTATGTGCAAGAACCCCTGGAATTGTGTAGTACGTGGTGGCCTTTGTTGTGAAGATATTGGGGTATATTCAACCATTCTCTTGTTGATAAGAATATCTTTTGAGCAAGTTGGTACAGCCACTATGGAAAACAGTGTGGAGGTACCTTAAAAAGTTAAAAATTGAACTACCCTATGACCCAGCCATTGCACTACTGGGTGTTTACCCCAAAGATACAGACGTAGTAAAGAGAAGGGCCATATGCACCCCAATGTTCATAGCTGCATTGTCCACAATAGCCAAATCATGGAAGGAGCCGAGATGCCCTTCAACAGATGACTGGATTAAGAAGCTGTGGTCCATATATACAATGGAATATTACTCAGCTATCAGAAAGAACGAATTCTCAACATTTGCTGCAACATGGACGGCACTGGAGGAGATAATGCTAAGTGAAATAAGTCAAGCAGAGAAAGACAATTATCATATGATTTCTCTCATCTATGGAACATAAGAACTAGGATGATCGGTAGGGGAAGAAAGGGATAAAGAAAAGGGGGGTAATCAGAAGGGGGAATGAAACATGAGAGACTATGGACTATGAGAAACAAACTGAAGACTTCAGAGGGGAGGGGGTGGGGGAATGGGATAGACTGGTGATGGGTAGTAAGGAGGGCACGTATTGCATGGTGCACTGGGTGTTATACGCAACTAATGAAAGCATCAAACTTTACATCGGAATCTGGGGATGTACTGTATGGTGATTAACATAATATAATAAAATAAAAAAAAAGAATATCTTTTGATCCAGTTGGTCAGTGTTGTTTAGTTTTTCTATACCCTTGCTGTTTTTCTGTCTACTAGTTCTGTCAGTTACTGAGAGAGGTGTATTTAAGTTGCCAATTGCAATTATGGGTTTGTCTGTTGTTTCTTTGAGTTCTGTCATGTTTTGCTTCATGTATTTTGAAGCTCCGTTGTTAAATGCACATACATTTAGGATTTATGTCTTCCTGGTTATTTAACCCTTTTATCATTGTGTAATGTCCCTCTTTATCCTTACTAATTTTCTTTGCTCTGAAGTCTATTTTGTCTGATGTTTATATAGCTCAGCTCTCTTTGGATTCCTGTTTACTTGGTATATATATTTTTTCATCTTTTTATTTTTAATGTACCTATATAACTTTATTGGAAGTGAGTTTTTTATAAATAGCACATAGTTGGGTTATTTTTTTTAAACCTTCTGACAATCTCTTTTTTAATTGGCATATTCAGACCATTTACACTTAATGTTATTATTTATGTTTGGACTTAGGTCTACCATTTTATCATTTGTATTCCATTTTTCCTCTGTTTTTGTTCCACTATTTTTTCTTTGCTACTTTATTAGGTTATTTGAGCATTTCTTATTATTTCATTTTAATGTATGTATTTTTTGCTACATCTTTTTATATGTTTTTAAAGGATTCTCTAGGGATTGTACAATTCATACTTAACTTTTCACAGTCTACTTAAAATATACCACTTTAAGGAGATTGTAGAACTATCATCACCATATAGATTTCTTTACCCTTTCTCCCCCCCCCATATATGTATATATAAAGATATAATTAAGACGAGGTCATCCTGGATTAGGGTGGGCCCTAAATCCAATGATTACTATCCTTTCGAGAAGAGGAGAGGACACAGACACAGAGGAGGACGTCCCATGAAGAGGAAGGCAGAGATTGGAATGATGTAGTTACAAGCCAGGGAGAACCAAGGATTGCCAGGAGCTGCCACAAGCTAGGAAGAGGCAAGGAAGGATCCTTTCCTAGAGCTTTCAGAGGAGCCCACTGACAACCTTATTTCAGACTTCTAGCTTGCAGAACAGTGATAGAATGAATCTCTGTAGTTTTGAGCCACTCAATTTCTGGTAGTTTGCTATGGCAGTCTTGGCAAACCTAATACAGTAGCAGATCAATTCAAGATCTATTTTGGAAGCAGGACCAACAGAACTGTAGGTATGGAACATACTCTGAAATATCGAAAGTCAAGAACGAAATGTAAGACTTTTACTGGAAATAATTCAACTTCAAATTAAATAGAGCAGATTGAACACTCATTCTACTCCCTCTCAAGTGGACCACAAGAACGAATAAAAGCTTAAAAACTAGAAAGCAGATAGACCCATGATAACCAATTTACCAGACCAGAGAAAGCTGAAAATAAAGTGCCTATAGATTCAGGGATGTTGGGACTTTTCAAAGTCAACAAGAACCTCAAAAAACTCAGGCCTTGTGATATCTTTCTTTTAAAGATTTTTATTTGAGAGAAAGAGAGAACGCAAGCCGGGTGGGGGGGGCGGTAGAGGGAGAAGCAGACTCCCCACTGAGCGGGGAGCCCAACACAGGACTCCATGCATGGACCCTGAGATCATGACCAGAGCCAAAGCCAGACACTTAACCGACTGAGCCACCCAGACACCCCAGGACCTATGACGCTTTAAAGATGGAGGCAGAGGTAGAGATATGAGGTGAATTAAAAATAGGATGATTGGTTAAAAGTCTTTAAAAGAAATGACTAAACTGTAAGATCTCCCTCCTCACCCTTTGTAGCCAGACAACTCTACTTACCAACACTAAAAATCTGAAAGCTTATATTCTAAAGAGGTTGAACTGTAGGAAGAAGAAAGAGGTTCTACTAAGAACAGAGAAATCATGTTAAAGTCTGTTTACAGTGAGGACAGTCTTCTAGGCTGCTTTTCCATGTAGCCTCCAAAACATTATCAGCCAGTCTTACACCATCTCCTTATTTCCTTGGCAGAAAAAGAGAGGGTTAGGGGCGCCTGGGTGGCTCAGTTGTTAAGTGTCTGCCTTTGGCTCAGGGCGCGATCCCGGAGTTCTGGGATCGAGCCCCACATCAGTCTCCTCCGCTGGAACTCTGCTTCATCCTCTCCCAGTCCCCCTGCTTGTGTTCCCTCTCTCGCTGCCTGTCTCTCTCTGTCAAATAAATAAAATCTTTAAAAAAAAAGAGAGAGCGAGAGAGGGCTAGAAGGCATTAAAGTTTGAATTCAAAATCATGAGGGGAAGTGGTTTCCAGGTTAGAATTTCATATCTAGGCAAACAGCCAAGAATGAGGAGAGATTAAGGACATTTTCAGATAGACGGGGTCTCAAAGATTTGCCTCCCAAGTACCCTTTCTCAGAAAGCTACTGGAGTATGTAAACCAAGGAAAAGAATGACATGGGATCCTGGGAACAGGAATCTAACCCAGGATAGGCAGCTAAAGGGAGCTCTAGAGAGAAGCCATCAATATTGGAACTGGAGTATCAGGGTAGATGGAGCCAGGTGGATAAATCAAGAGCAGAAAGATAAAACTAATAAATTATCTGAAGGTCTGACTTTTGAAAACTGAATGGACACATTTTACAGAGCTATTGGAGGATGTGGAAAACTTAAGATACATGCTTGAAGAAAGCTAAGGAAAAAAAGTCCAGGAAAACGAAACGGAGAGTATAATTATAGGACACCATGTGGCTTAACAGTGAACAATGTTTGTGTAGTCATAACAATGAAAGCAACTGAAAGTGGATGTAACCAAAAATATCTTAAAATTATATATTGGGGAGATGAGGAAAGGGGAAATATGTGTGTGAAAGGTAACATATGGCATCTTAATCTTTATTTTCCAGGACCATATGTAAATATATCTAAAAATGACAAACCGAAACCATAATATAAACATGACAGTTTGAAAGATGGTAGCAAACCCTATGAAAATAGCTAAAAGAGATCAAGTGGTTAGTTACCTTTTGGAATGGGAATTGGGAGTGAGGAGGGAGTGGAACAAGGAATGGTTGTTTTCCATTATATGCCTTTTAGAAATATTTGACTTCTTAGTGGGTGTACAGACATGAATTTCCAAGATACACTTTAAATTTAAAATCTTTAAAACTGGATAATGATCAGAGCTTTATGGCTAGTGTTGGGTCGCTTTCCCTACAGAAGACTTTGTCATGTGTATGGCAAGAGCAAAGAACCTAAAATGTTAGAGTCAGAAGCAATCTCAGCCATTATCTAGTTCACTTTATAGATAGGAACCTGAGTCTCAGAGGAGATAAAATACCAGCACTCTAATTGGAAGCTATGAATCAAGAACTGAGAACCAGAGCCCAGGGATTCTGGCTTCCAGTCCTTTGCATTCAGTGGATTACAATGTAGCCATTGAAAGAAATCCTGGATGTTCTATTATTGAATGTTCACCAGAATATATTGTATGAAAAAACTAGGTACACAACAGAGAGCGTAAAGTGCGATTGCTTGTGCACAAAATGGGGCATACGTTATGTATATGCATGGTTTTAAGTACCTGGATATCCCTGGAAGGGTACAAAAGAAAATGGTATTAATGTTGCCTGTAGGAAGAACTGAAATTAGAGGAGAGAGGGAGATTTGCTAGTCACTGTATACAGTTTTCTCTTTGAATGTATTACCTTTTGCATGCATTCATTGAAAAAAAAATTAATTTAACATCAGTTGCTTCTCACCATCTAAAGTTTGTGAGTTTTAAAAGCTTTCCAGAGAATCTGGTCCTACCCTCATCTTTTCCCTAATCCATTTTGTGCCTTATGCAGCAGGCACAACGGACCCTTTGCAAGTTCCCTACTCTGCTCATTGCGTAGAAGTTCTTTTTTTTACTTCCATCCTTTCATACCTTTGCCGGCTGGCTGCTGCTTCCAAGACTTCCAAGTGTTTCCTATCTCTTCACTCCAGGCAGACACTGACCTCCATGTTCATTCCAAACATGCCTTCTACTTAGGGCCGTTGAATTTGCTGTTCCCTCTGCCCGGAACACTCAGCCACCAGATATCTGCATGCTCCCTCACTTCTCTCAGGCCTCTGCACACCTCACCTTATCATAAACAATGTCTGCTCACTGTCACTTTCTATTCTCTATTTCTGTTTATTTTTCTTCACAGCACTTGTCACCATGTGACTTTTTGTTGTTGCTCACTTATTGTATTTCTCCCTCCCCATTAGAATATAAACTCTATGAAACCAGACTTCATTTAGGAATTAAGTAAATACCTAATTGTGTCTAGCTTGTCCCAAAGGAATTAATGAGGAAATAATAATAAACCTGAGTTTTACACTTTAGGGATTTATAATCTAAGACACTCTAGGTATGTGTATATATATGTATACACACACACACACACACACACACACACAAATCTATAAAATGAGCATTAAGGTCCTTTCATCATAGGAGACAAATCCAGAAAATCTGAGAATTCTTTGTGAACAAATATCTCCCACTGAATAACATCTTCAAAGTAAACCATGAGAGTCAACCTACTTATTACACTGATGATTACAGTCTGTGACCTATTTTTCTGAAAGGGTTCTTAACTAGACCCTGCACATTTAAGTTATTGGGATGCCAAATTATTGTCATAAAGTTGCTTAATGCACATGAATTAGAACCTAAGGAGGTAGGTACTATTTGAACACTATTATAAATGGCATGGAGCTTTAAGCCTGATGTGTTCATCTCCTCTCTAGGGAAACCCTGCAACTGAGATAGGCCTCAGCAGCCTCTCCCTGGACAATGCTGGGCTAGGCTCAGTTCTGCCAGCCTCTGCTTCTGAGTTTTCCTTGTCTTGCCATTAGTTCCTGTAGCCCTGTTCTCCTGGGCATAAGCATTGTCTCACAAGGTTCGCATACATATCTGCAGCTGTTCTTCAAATATATCAAGATGTCATTGTGCTATTCATCACTTTATAGTAGCTCTTTATCATGCCTCTTTGGGGACAAAGAATTCTAAGTAAAACGGGGAAGTTTTCATGATTCATTTTTTAATATTAGAAGAGGTTAATCTAAATTTTCAGAAAAGTGAGCATCACTGTCCTGGGTTGACCATGCACTTCTGTTGAGACATCCCACCAAAAAGGTTAAAATACAATTGATTAGATTTCTGCAAATCATATTCCAAGTACCACAACACCTTACTTGATGTTGGAGTGTTTCCACAGTTTTGTAGTTTCCTGATTTAAGACCACAGATGGCTAATTACATCCACTTTGGATTTGACAAACTAGGTTACTATAGGTAATCTCAACTCTATTCAAAACTCTTCGAAATCTCTAAAGCAGAGGAAATGAGGGGGAATGATAAATTACGTTTCTAGAAGCGGGAATTGGCTTTGAGGTGGAATTTAGAGACAGCATAATTTCAGAGAAAGCGCGTTTAAGAGCTTCGGAAACGGCTAAAACACTTGTGGAGGGATTAATAATCCCACTGAGCAGTCCCTAGGATGTACACGGGGCTGTTGTGATGTGAGATAAAGCAGACTTAATCCACATTGTAAGGAGTTTTAAACGCCAAGCTGAGGCTTCAGAACTTTCCTCCGTGGGCATCGGGAGCCATCGAAGGTTCTCAGCAGGTGAGTGGCATGACCAGATTGGCCCCCGGAAAAATGATCAACGTTGAAATTTCTCTGGCGCCCTCCTCCGACCTCTGCCCGCCCCTCGGGCCGGCTTCTCCGTAGGTGGTGGCGGGGCTGTCGAGCAACGCCAAGCACCCGGTCGCGCCGAAGCGGCGCGGGCGGATACTACCGGGTCCCGGTCGGGGCCGCCGAGCCGCCGCCGGGCGATGCACCTGGGCCCGGCCCGGCCGCCGATTGGATGGCTCGGGGTGACCCGGCTGTATCGCGAGACGAGATTGGCAGCGGCGGGGCCGCATGTGCCCCCGCGCTGGCTTTGTACGCGGAGCCGCCTGCCGGTCCTTTAACAATGGGCGGCGCGAGCGCCCCGGCGCTGGGCCCGAGCTGAGGCCCGCGCTTTGCGGCCGACTGTCCGCATCATGAGCGGGGCCGGCGTCCCAGGCACGCTGGCGGGGCTGGGGCTGTGAGGGCCGCGGTTCCAGGTAAGGGAGGCCGCGTGGGGACCGGCAGGCCTGTGCTGGGCGCGGGACACCGGACCCGCCCGGCCCGGCCTTTTGTTCGCCTTTCTGGGGCCGCGCGATCCCGTGCGCTGCTCCGGACGAGGAGGAGGCGGCCTGGGTGCGCGCCGGCCCCGGCGGGACCGCGGGAAGGCCCCCCGGGAGAAACGAGCACCCGGGCGTCTGCAGCCGGGACCCGGAGCCAGGCTGGCATTCGCCCGTCGGTTTGTCCGCGGGAGGTTTTCTCCTCAGGGGGTCTGCGACTGGTGTCAGTCTCTCGGCTCCCCGGGGCCGACGGGAGAATTCGAACCCGGCGCGGGGAGCCCTCAGCCGGGCCTCCGCCTCCGGCTTCCCGTGCGCGCACCCGGGGTCTCGCCTTGGGAACTCGGGCCCAAGTTGGTCCCCTTTGCCCGGCACCCAGTCCGACAGTTCTCAGCGTGAGCCCGCTCCTCCTGCCTGGGTAGCTCGGGCCTTATGCACGGCGTCGGGGATTGGTTTGGATCGGTGCTAGCTTTAGGTAGAGTCAGGTGAAGAGGAACAGCCACCCAGGGTGGCCTGAGGTCACGCCCCTCGGGGACGGGGCGCGGAGGGTCGTGTGGAGGGTGCTGGCCGTGACCGCGTCTGGGGTGTGTCTTACAGACTGAAGTTGCCGCGTCTGACCAGGCGCGCCGCCCGGTCCCATGGAGCTGGAGGGACAGTGGTGGCGGGGACAGCTGGCCGCAGACATTCATCAAGCGCTTCGATACAAGGTAATCCCGATGCCTGACTTTCCTTGCAGTGTTTTGTGCCAGTTAGTAAAAATGCGGCTCCCTGGGAAGTGCGGTCTCTAGTTTCCAGACCAGAAGGGGCGTGTTTGCTTATTTGCTCGAGGTTAATTAACTTCTTAGTTTCTTCCCTTGCATGTATCAGAAGAACCTGCAACTTAAATGAGGAAGGGTGTGGGGAGCCGTATTTGGGAGAGGGAAGGCGAAACATGACTTTGATACTGTGTTTAAACAGATACGTGTGCTGGCTTTTTATTGGGCAGAGTAGCCCTCCTTGTTCTGTGTTTGCTGTTGCATTAGGCTGTTATGTCACATCTGTACGTCAGTTTCCCAGCCTGTCCACTAACCTGCCGTAAGACTTTGGACGAGTTACTTAATTTTACTGTTTCCCAATTTCCTCATCAGTGGAATGAATAATAATAATGGAACGTGCCTTGGGGGGGCGGGGATTGTGAGATTAAATGAGCTGATACCGTACATATGCTTTAGAACAGTATTTGGTATATAGAAGCACTAAAGCCATAACTGTTATTTTCCCTGAGACCCTCAGATTTGCGGGCTCTTCAGAATGCCTTAAGGTAGAAGGAGTTAACTGCTCCTTCCAGCTAATGTAAGGCAGAAAGTAGGCTTAGTATATTTAAT
Source organism: Ailuropoda melanoleuca (assembly GCF_002007445.2). Classification (NCBI taxonomy): domain Eukaryota; kingdom Metazoa; phylum Chordata; class Mammalia; order Carnivora; family Ursidae; genus Ailuropoda; species Ailuropoda melanoleuca. Next base: position 98,118,146 of record NC_048223.1, read on the forward strand.
AGAGCTTGGTAGGGAGAATACAATTTTCTGGCACAATGCAGTCTGCGTATTGTTGCTCTTAAGTACGATTTTACTCTGTCACATCTCATCTTAAGGGGTTATCTCTGCCTCTTTGATAACCAGAAGAGAGACCAGATCCAAAACTATTCCTGACTTAACTCATTTTCACCATGGATGGAGAGAGCCATTTGTTATATATAGAAAATGAGAGAGAAGCAAAACAGCTGATTCAAGGGATGCTGACTGTTGGAGTTGAGAGATCCTGGGGTGATAATGAACTTGTGTCTGGATTTTTTTTTTTAAACCAGATTAACTAGATTAGAAAACCTAATTCTGACTTTAATTGTTACAACTGTACCCTTGTCTAAGGTTTGAGATTTCTAAATGCTGCTTACTAGTTCTGACATTGAGCCTCTTAGATGGACTAAATACACCTCAGCCCCCTAAGAGGTTTTTCCTACCACAAAAAAGTCTCAACTGTGGAGTGGTTCTCTTGAATGTTAGGAAGAGAGTTTCAGGTTTTCCACTTTGAAAACTGTCCATATACTTTTGATTTTTTTTTTTTTTTAAGATGTGGTCTTTTAGTTTTAAATGTTCTCCTTTTCTAAGTGTCAGCTCATTTTTTCCCTCTGATATGTGGTGCAATTAATTATTTGATGTTAATGATACTTTTATTTTTTTAGTGACCTAAAACTCAAAAGATTTTTTAAAAATATTTTATTTATTTGAGAGAGAGAAAGTGGGAGAGAGAAGCAGCAGCGGGAGGGGCAGAGGGAGAAGGAGAAGCAGACTCCCTACTGAGCAGGGAGCCCAACGTGGGGTTCGATCCCAGGACCCCCGGATCATGACCTGAGCTGAAGGCAGATGCTTAACCGACTGGCGCCCTTCAAAAGATTTTTCTTAACAGATTTCCATGGTTTTCGATTATTTTATGTGTAATTTTAATCCTGAATGATTACCTGAATTAATTTTGTCAGTTGAGGTTGGAAGTGGATTTTCTTCCCCACAGATTTGTTGAATACTTTTTTTGTATTAGGCTCTGGAGAGGATTGAAGGAATAAGACACAACCCTGTACTAAAGTTGCTTACGAATTATCGGAGGATGAGATAGCACAGGGTCTGAGGGAATGCTATTAAAAATTACCTTGGACCACCTGTGGCATGGTACCCTGGGTTGTCTTTATTTTATCTTTAAGCACTGTGTAAGCCACATTTGACACAATGGCCACACTTTTTGAATAGTTTATGTTAATCAGTAAAACTTGAACATCGTGAAACTGGAAAGAACCCTGGTTGTAGTACACTGAAGTCAAGGAAAGTTAAAATAAACTTTTTTCATTTAAAAAAAATGTTAATTCCAAGCTGCTAATTAGGTGATTTAGTTGGATAGTCTTATGCTTATTTATTTATTCAACATATTTGAGTACCTGCAGTATACCAGCTGCTATGCCAGGTGTTAAAATGGTAATAGTGAATGAGAAAGGCATCATCTGCCTTTACAGAGTCTAATCGCCTGTAACTCAGATTATCTCAGTTTAGGTCTTCCTTTGGGCAGTTGCCATTCAGACACTATGGAAGTATTGTGTGTTTAGATCCAAGGTGTGTGGAGGAGTAATTGCTTTGACCAGCATTATATCTACTAGAGAAGGGTAAAAATGACAGCAAATGGAAATTCTCTTCAACCCCAAAAACCAGCTGTATTGTTTTTGTAAAATATAATTACACTGTCCCCAAAAAAGCCCCCACAAAGCAGCTGTCTTCTTACACCCCTCTGTCCTTCTCCTCTGTTTTCTCATGTTTTTCTGTATATACTAGTGCCTTAGGATGCTTGGGAAGTATTTTCAGGAGCCTTTGTGACAGATGGGAACAATGATAGCTTCTGAGAAACATTCAGAAAATATCCCACAGAGTATTGTATTTACATTTGTGAGTATTCCTTCTATGCCTTTATTTCCATCCTAGCTGGACGGTAATCTGTTCTGGGAAAGGGATGGCATTTGGGGTGGGGAGCTGACTAGTACTTGAGACTGGAGATGGAGATGACAAGTCCAGGTCATGGTGCTTTGGTCCTATGGGATTCCGAGAAGCAGAGAGGAACAAGAGTGTAAAATTCTGGAGGATTAGGAGTAAATATTACAAAACCTCGTAAGCCGAGAGAAGCGTAGGTCATTTTTTCATGCTTGCCTAACTGCGGGCGGTACCTGGACAAGGAGAACTAAATCTGATAGCCATCTGGTAAGCACTTGTACTTTACCATTTAAAAATGCCATAAAGAGAATGTATTAGACACAGTGTTAAAAATCTCCTGTTGGTCTTTGGTGTTCTTGCCTTTGTTTTGTCCACATTTAATACAGTTAATATAGTGAAAAATAAAGTCCACCAAATATAATGTTTTCCAGCTGTTTCCCAATGAGCTTTAAGACCTTGTTCAGGCCTCTTTTAAAGAAAGCCTACCCTGGCTTTTTTTTCCCAGCACTCCATCCCCTGAGCTGGGTTAGATCTTCCATCTCAGTGTTCCTGTAATACCCTGTGATTGCCATATTATATCCTAATCATCTCTGTATTTTGGTTTACCTGCTCAAGAGCGGCTTGAGACTGTTTTCCAGCTTTTATCCCTGGGGTTAACACAGTATCTGCTACATAAAAGATGCACAATAAATGTCATATTATGACAGCAAAGAAAGGTGGAGTTTAAAATTATAACTCATTTACAGCATTCTAAAGATCTGCAGGAACAGTAAAGGAGAAGATCCTGGGGGCTGCATGAGAAATCAACATGTTCCTTTTATTTGGGGAAATTAATATATTTTTTTCTCTTCAAAGAACCAAACAAGCCAATGGTTTTTTTTCCTAAATAGCATTTGTTTATGCTTTTCTCACATGTACAAAAATTAAAATGGCCTATTAGTCTATCTCCCACGTAACTCTTGTTAATATTTTTTAGAAATTTTAAGTGATACATGCATATGGTTAAAAAAAATTCAGGTAGTATAAGGTTTAAAATGAGCTTTCCCCAACCCTCACTGTTCCTGATCCCCTAAAGTCACCACCATTGTTGTTTTTTTCCTGAAAAGATATCCAGTAAATTAGTATATATGCAGATATTTTTTGTTGTTGATACAAGAGGTCAGAATATATATTTGCTCTTCTGTACCATTCTTTGACCCCAACCTCATTCAGCACATTCTATTTATGTTTTTTTCTGTATCAACACATTTAGATCAACTGCCCTTTATTTTAATGTCCACATTGAATTGATGTCCTGTGGTTTATCAGTTCCCTGTGGATGAATGCCAAGCTTTTTTTTTAATTGAATTTTTTTTTTTAAAGATTTTATTTATTTATTCGATAGAGATAGAGACAGCCAGCGAGAGAGGGAACACAAGCGGGAGAAGTGGGAGAGGAAGAAGCAGGCTCCTAGCAGAAGAGCCTGACGTGGGGCTCGATCCCATAACGCCGGGACCACGCCCTGAGCTGAAGGCAGACGCTTAACCGCTGTGCCACCCAGGCGCCCCTTTAATTGCACTTTTTATTTTGAGATAATTGTAGATTTACATACAGTTGTAAGAAATGATACAGAGAGATCCCCTATATCCTTTACCCAGTTTCCTTCAGTGGCACATCTTACAAAACTTTAGTACAATTATCACAACCAGGATATTGACATTGATATAGTCAAGATACAGAATATTTTTTTATCACCATAAGAATCTCTTATGTTATGATTTGTAGCCACGCCCTCTTCTCTTCCACCCTTATTCTCCCCCTTACCCTTGGTAACCACTAATTTGTCCTTCATGTCTGTAATTTTGTCCTTTTAAGAATGTTGTGTATGTGGAATTACAGAGTATGTGACCTGGGATTGGCTCTATACACTCAGCAATAAATCTCTGGAGATTCATCTAGATTGTTGGACAGTAAGCTTTTCCCACTATTTTGCTATTAAAAACAATGTTGCAAAGGACCTCCTTATATGTAAAGTAAATTGCTAGGTTGAAAAGTATGCAATCTGCATTCTAAAAAATTTATATTACCTAATTGCCCTCCAAAAGGTTACATCAGTTGTCAACCTGACCTATTAAATACATGGTAGTTCCTATTTCCACTCTTGATAGCAAAAGCAAAAGTTAATAAAATACAATCTGGGAAGTGAAAAACTATGTAATTCTTTAGTTTTGAATGAGAGGAGCCATCATTTTATATGTTTTTGGCAGTATTTAATTTTCCTATAAACTGTTCATAAATGTTGCCTTGTTCTTATCGATGTGTAAGATTCCTCTAAATAGAGAAATTAACTCCGTCCTATGTGTTAGAAACATTTATTAAATTCATCTATTCTCCTGATTTGAAATGCCATTGTTACCAAATTGATTTCTTTATCCAAGAAAAAGGAACGTCTTTGCATGTATGCAAGTCTTCCATACTCCCCGTCAGAATTTTAATGTTACCTTCATAGAGTGCTGAAATATAAATACTTTTTCTAGGTGTTTTAATTTTTAGAGTTACTTTGTATGGAATCTTCTATTTTCTAACCAGTTAATATACAAACAGGTTATTGATTTTTTTTTTAAGATTTTATTTATTTGACAGAGAGAGCATAAGCAGGGAGAGTGGCAGGGAGAAGGAGAAGCAGGCTCCCCCCTGCCGCTGAGCAGGGAGCCTGATGCAGGGCTGGATCCCTAGACCCTGGGATCATGACCTAAGCCAAAGGTGCCCTCAGGCTATTGATTTTTTAATATTAATTTTGTAAACAGCCATCTTACTGAATACTTACTGTTTATTTTTTCTGTTGGTTTTCTTGGATATAAATTCTATCATCCAAAAAAGAATTTTATTCCTATAAGTGACTTTGATTCTCCTTTTCCAGTCATTAAACCTTTTCTTTCCTTTTTCTATTTGGATTAGCTAGTGTTCACAGAATAATGTTAAGTAATATTGTAATAGCAGACACTAGAATGCTAATCCTTTTATTGTTTAATCTCCAAGTGAGATGCTGGCTCTTAAATTTGACATTTTTTTTTACATTCCTTCCTTCGTCAAAGACATACACGTCTGATACTATTTCTCCCAGGGTCACCTTTGTCCAGATGCTATTTTGGCATCTATCAAGATGATTGTGAGTAGGGGCGCCTGGGTGGCATAGCGGTTAAGCGTCTGCCTTCGGCTCAGGGCGTGATCCCAGCGTTGTGGGATCGGGCCCCACATCAGGCTCCTCCACTAGGAGCCTGCTTCTTCCTCTCCCACTCCCCCTGCTTGTGTTCCCTCTCTCACTGGCTGTCTCTATCTCTCTGTCAAATAAATAAATAAAATCTTTTTAAAAAAAAAAAAAGATGATTGTGAGTAATCATATGTGATTTAATAGATTTCCTGATACCAAACCATCTTTGCATTCCTGGGATGTACTACAATTTTATTTTTAAGACTTATTTACATNTTACCAAACCATCTTTGCATTCCTGGGATGTACTACAATTTTATTTTTAAGACTTAAATTTTTAGAGAGAGAGCAGAGTTGAGGGAAGAAGGGCAGAGGGAGAGGGAGTTTCAAGCAGACTCCATGCTGAGCGTGGAGCCCAACTGGGGGCTTGATCTCACCACCCTGAGACCACAACCTCAGCAGAACCAAGAGTTGGACGCTTAACTGACTGAGCCACCCAGGCGCCGCTGGGATGATGATGTATTTTTTGGATATACTATGAAATTACATTGGCTAACATTTTATCTAAAGTTTTATACCTCATTAAGTTAGATATATGACTTCTATTTTTTGTATTTGTTTATTGTAAAATGTCCACAACATAAAACTTTAACCATTTTTAAGTGTACAGTTCAGTGACTTTAGGTACATTTACATTCTGCTACTTTCACCACTCTCTATCTTCAGAACTTTTTCATCTTAAACTAAAATCATTTTGTTTATCCATTCATATGTTGATGGATTGTTTGTTTCCACTTTTTGGCTTTTGTGAATAATGCTGCTGTCAATATATGTACAAATATTTGAGTCCCTGCCTTTAGTTCTTCTTGGTGTATACCTAGAAGTGGAATTGCTGGATCATATAGTTATTCTGTATTTAATTTTTTTGAGGAATTGAAATACCATTGTTCAGTGGCTGTACAATTTTATTTCCCACCGTTATACCAGACTTCCAGTTTTTCACATTCTTGTCAACACTTGTTAATTTTGTTTTCTGTTTTCGTGGTTTTTTGTTTTGTTGAGGGAGAAAAAGAGGGCTAGAAGGAGAGGGAAACAGAATCTCAAGCAGGCTGTACACCCAACATGGAGCCCAATTCAGAGCTCTACCTCACAACTCCCAGATCATAACCTGAGCCAAAATCAAGAGTCTGATGCTTAACCGACTGAGCCATCCAGGCGCCCCTGTGTTTTTTTGATAATAGCAATCCCAGTGGGTGTGAAATGTTACCTCATAATGGTTTTGATTTGCATTTCCCTAATGATTAGTAATGTTGATCATCTTTATATCTGTTTATTGACCATTTATATATCTTCTCTGGAGAAATGTTTATTCAAGTCATTTGCCCATTTTTAAGCAACTTGGTTTTTTTGTTGTTGTTGGATTGCATGTATAAAAGAATTCTTTATATAATCTGGATATTAACCTCTTGCCAGATATATGATTTGCAAATATTTTCTCCCATCTGTGGATTGCCTTTTCCCTCTATTGAAAGAGTGAACTTTGATACACAGAAGTCTTTAATTTTGATGAAGTCCTATTTATCTTTTTTTGCCAGTGCTTTTGGGGTCATATCTGTGTAACTTCCTGCTATTGTGATACCTGTTGGGTTTATTTTTAGTATTGTGCTGATCTCATGAAGTATTTTAGAACCTGTCTTTCTCTATGCTGTGGAAATTCTTTAGTAGTATAGAAAACTTCTAATTTCAAAAAAATGGGTTCATATAATTCTGAGATCGAACAGCAATGAGGGGAAAATTTTTAGGTGTATGAAAGGTAATGGCAAAGGAGAGCATCATAAAACTGCTAAAACGGAAACATGCTTAGAAGATACTAGTGGATGAATACTAGTCTCTATCTTCTACACCTCTGCAAGTGTAATGTAGTATTGACATACCAGGAGCATATTCACTTCACTGTTACCTTCTAAGCCAGAGCATTGAGCGAGAGAGGGAACACAAGCAGGAGGAGTGGGAGAGGAAGAAGCAGGCTCCCAGCGGAGCAGGGAGCCCAATGCGGAGCTCGATCCCAGGACTCTGGGATCACGCCCTGAGCCGAAGGCAGACACTTAACAACAGAGCCACCCAGGCGCCCCGAAAAGTTTGGTTTTAAATTTTAAAACAAGTGCTCTTAATTAATACTATTCATTATCCTTCCACTCAACTTTTTCATATTTGTATTTCCTTCAAGAAAAGTGTTTTAGGCACTTGTTAACACTAATATATTGGGGGGAAGTTATCTTTGCGTTGTGCGGGTACTACTCCTACAGGCTATGTTAGACTAAATGTTGTTCCTCTTGATATAGGAGCTGAAGTTGCCTTCCTACAAAGGCCAGTCCCCTCAACTAAGTCTCAGAAGGTATTTTGCTGACCTGATTGCCATTGTGAGCAATCGCTTCACCCTCTGCCCTTCTGCCCGACATCTTGCTGTCTATTTGCTGGACTTATTTATGGATCGATATGACATCTCTATCCAGCAGCTGCATTTAGTTGCACTTTCCTGTCTGCTTTTAGCAAGTAAGTATGAGTCTCATCTACATGACTGGAAATTTCCATTGTTTATAATAAAAATTTATGTAGAGCTCAGTGAAATATCACCAAATTCCATTCATTCCAGTTTACTAGTATCAGAAAGTTTATGTTGAAAGTGCTTCTTGGCATAATAATTTTTAACTAGTCATTAAAAAGTGGCTCTGAAGTCTTTTGAAAACATATATTCTTAAGCCCTACATCCTGAAGATTCTGGTACAAAAGTCTAGGCCACTCCAGATCTACTGACTCAGAATCTGTATCATGGGGCTCGAATTTCAAAGGTGATTCTGATGTACCTTTCCAGTTGAGAACCATTGCCTTAAAGTTCTCAACCGGGAAAAACCGTGCCCCACAAGAAGTAGTTGGCTTTGGGTGATGACGGTTTTGGTTGTCGTCACAACCTGGGAGGATGCTGCTAGGTCTAGAGAGTAGAGGGCTGGGATGCTACTAAATATCTACAGTGTACAGGACAGCCCCCAAAATGTCAGCGGAACTATGTTGAGAAACCCACTCTAAAAAGGTACTATACTCTTGTATTGTTAGAATACCTTCTGCTGAGTACATAATGAGTTGATTTAATGAACTAAAGGTTCACAGGCAACTGCTACAAATGCTTCTGCAGTAGGCACAGTACCGTGGTGGGCTGCAAGGTAGACTGTGATAAACCACATTTGTTACCTGATGCAGAATGTACTGCAGGTGGGTCTTTGGTGCCTCTTTTAGCTTCTTCCTGTAAATAATTTCATTGTTAGTACCTTGACCAAAGAGAAGGAGGGTGAGTAAAGGAATTGAAATCGGGTTTTTCTTCTTTTAGCAATGTGAGAAAGATTGTTTTTGATATTGAAATTGAATTCATTTCTTTTTATATTATTTATGACATTACAATAGGAATGTAAACCCCACTTCAAGGTAGGATGTAGAAAAACCTACTGCCTTCATCCCTAACCCCACTTGAGGGTTTGGGATCTTGTGTGGCTGCTAAGGAACATTCCCCCCTATACCCTGCCACCAGAGTTCTTTCTAGAATAACTTTGTTCTTTGACTACAAGTAAACCTAAAACCAAATGCAGGCCTGTGTAATCATTTCTAGTACTGATTTCTTCTCAGATTTTCTTTTTCTACCCTTATTATTCCTTTGATCTGATGACCTCGACTACTGATTTTGTCTCCTTGGAGGTCTTTTTTAAGTTATTTCAAATCCTTTGTGGACCAGGCTGAATACAAATAAATACAGTGGGTAATGACTTCCCACTCCCTGTGGGTTAAGATAGAAACTCCTTAATGTAACATTTATAACCTTTTGTCTGGACCCAGCCACCTTTCCAGTCTCATCTTCCCAGCCTATTCCCATGCACCTTGAGCCAAAGTCTTACCAAAATACCATCTGTTTCCTGAAAATCTATATTTCTCCTTTAATCTATTGTCCTCAAAGATTCAGACACATCACCTGTTCCTCTCTCCAGAAAGCTGGAGAGATAATACTTGTATTTATAATCAGCCTTTAACCTTTAATTAATTAGAGTGTCATTCTCATAAGCAATCTCACGTATAGTTCTGTATGTGTTTCATCACTGGCTGTGAAGCCCTTTGTGGTTTCATAGTTTGCATAGGGCTAGAAAAACCCATACTTGACATATCGGATGTGTGAGAATCCACAAATGGAATGGTTTCTTGTTATCCTACAGAATGTTAGTTTATAATGGGATAAGTTTATAGAGGAGAGATACTGGAAATCACATAACACAAGTTAGGTTATTTTAAAAACTTTGGATCATTAATGAAAAATGGTTTTTGCCTGTTGTGGCCATCACCGTGCTTTTACCATTACCAAGCCCCATCTGCTCTATGCCCGAGATTGTTAAAAGTGTGGTGCAGACCAAGTGGGAGATTCTTGCTGGTGGACTGTGAAATTATGTAGAGTCAGTTCATAGACCGACTTACATTTGTGACTAAAGTTTACTTACTGGTAACGTCTCAAATAAATTAGGGGATACTAAACTAGATATTCATAAACTACATGTTATTGCCAAAGTTCACTGGGGATTCTAGGCAAATAATCTAATAAGATCTCTGACCACCACACAGTGCTTGGCATTAGTGCCAGGTTTCTGCAATTTGTACAGTTTGGGGGAAGGATACTTTATTTGCACACCATCTTAGGTTGATTGGAGTGGAGTTTTCAACTGTTCTTGTTTTTTTAATTATCTATTATTGTTAGTTTAAGATTATGATCAATTTATTTTATTGAAGATGATTTTGTACATTTTCCAGGAACTAGGCTTTAGGATTTGTATTTGCTGTGGTTCAAATATGAATTGTTGATCAGCTGTTACTGAAAGAGTCAGATACCTCCTCCCTTTGTTCTACTGACACCCCTTAACCTCTCTTTCCCTGAGAGAGAATTGTTTTTCCATTGTTCCTTTCCCACTGAAGAATGTATGAGGTAGGTGTCCCCCAGGGTCTCGGCCCTTCCAGGTAGGCAGTGGGCAAGAGTTCAAGCTGTCAGCTCTGTGCTTGGGTCGGGAATCACAGAGGCTGGCTCTTAGTAGTTGGCTACAATCTCTCCTGCCTCTGCTCTGTAACTTTACTACAACAAAAGTACTTAAGATGCTTATAAACTGGTAGCCTGTTTTCAGTATCTGATGTCTGTTTTTATTTGTGGAGTACATTCTAGTGTTTTTTACATTCTTAAACTCTTCTTATCTTTGGTAGCTCTCAACTTAGGTTTCATAAACTTTATTTAAGTAATGCTCTCTCCTCCCAGAATGATTGAACTCTGTATGTCCTTCTCCAGCTGCTACCTGCTTTAGGATGGGCAGCCTGTTGTGTAAAAGTGAAGAACAGCTTACAGCTGACAGGACTGGGTGACAGTTGGATTCCACTTGTTAAGTAGGATGGGAGGCTGTCAGTAGTTTGGCCAAAGATGGAGCACAGCTTGTAAATTCTAGGTAATATGCATACCTAGCTGCCCGTGTCTGCACTGTTGGAAGTCGGAAGAAAGGGCCTACAGACTTTCCATGATTGGAGAGGGGTACGCCATGTTTTAGAGTAGGGATTACAGTGATGAATTTCCTATGTTTTTATTTCTTGTCAGCAATATGAATTTCAGCAACCCTTAAGTCTGAAGTTACTTGTCCATAAAATGAAAATAAAGACATTTAACTGACAAAGTTGTTGTGAGGATCAAGTGGGTAAGATGTTTAAAAGCACATAGGAAATTGAAACCTAAAAGTCAGCATCATAATGATTAATTCTTCCATAAACTGTTCTGTAATCTTTAATCGGGCTCCCTGGCCATAAAGATTCTGGCTCTTTCTAGAAAAGTCTCTGATTGTCCTGGGAAATTCTGAAATTCCAACTCTTTGTCCTGTATACCCTGGCTTGCCTTGGCTTCTGTGATCAGCACTGAACTTGTGGAGAACATGAAAGCAGTCTTGGAGATGAGGCTTTTGATAATTTGCTCAAGGTCTTGTGTAACTAAGAAATTATCTCAGAATCAAGATGAAGCCAAAAATAAGATTACAGGCTGTTAGTAGTAAAAATCTGTGATAAGTGTTTGTTTCTCCTTGCTTAGCAGTAATGGGTTGACGAAAGCTTTTTACTTTATTAACTGAAAGGTGAAAATTTTATCTCATAGTTAATTTATGTCTCAATTTTTAATGATAATAGAACCTTCCCCCCCCACCCCGCCCCATGAGTTGTCTTTTCCTGTTCCTTACCTGGTTTTCTATTATTGGTAGTCTTACAAATTTTTGAAAATTCTTAGTATATATTAAGGATGACTTTTTTCCTGCTCAGTACTAACAGAATTGAATGTGGATTGGCAGAGCTTACTGTGTGGCATTTGATCCTTGCCCTTCTGCCACATACCTGCCGTTCACTGCTAGCTTTGAAAATGTGCTGATTTCCATGGCTGATCTGAGCATTTCCTATAAAGGGAAGAAAGTCTGATGTTTTTTTTCTGTGGCGTCTAATTCTTTATTTTCTGGGAAGCAGATGTGAATTTCCTGTGCCCTTATTTCCTGTTTGAGGCCTTTATCAATATAATCACATGGCTTCTGGTATTTCCTTTCAATTGAAGAAACTGATCTTTGTGATCTTTATGTGGTATTGAAGATAAGTGGATTTAAAATACTCATGCACATAGTTTTCAGCACAACAAAAACTATGAATATGAATGCAGGAACTCACATTGTCACACATTTTGAAATCCTTTAATATCCATGATTTGGAGTATTTATATCACTATATATATGAAAAAGTTCCAAAAAAACATAAGCCTGAATAAAATCCCAAGTATGGTTATTTATGTAGTTCAAGGTTATTGTTAACTCTGCATGTCAAGTTGCAAAGGCTTTCACACTTGTAATAGCCAAGTACTTTATAAATACAGAAACCCTGTCGATGTTTTTTAATAATATCGATGTCTATTTTGATATTTGTCATTCCCATATAACTCGGTGCAGTACTTTGATCTAGAAGTACCGATTTGGGAATTCAAACATAAGTCTTCCTTTTTGGCTTCCATTTTTTATTTGGTTCAGCTTATTTGACCTTAAATGAATTGGCCAACCTCACTATCTTGGTTTTTTGAGCTTTGAAATTGGTCATATACAATTTTGTTTTCAATGTTGAAAGTTTAGGGGAGATAATATGGAACATTTTTGATCCTTGAATTAAACAGTGAATTATGGTGTATTAATTTCTTCAAAGGAACTTCAAGCATGATACAAATAAGCACATTAGTTTTTACGATATTCCTTTGAAGTATACTGCTAGTGTTACTGCTGCTGCACAAATGGCAGGGTACTTAACCTTAATGATTCATTCAGATGGATTGAACCAAATTCCTAGGACATTCTCCACTCTGACACTGAGAACAGTGGTTCCTTTCCTGTATCTTTATGCAGTGATAATGCTGGATGACCGTGTCCTAAAGACCACTTTAGTGCTTTGGGCTGTACTAAGTATATCATATTGGAAAAACTTGGGAAATTCCTCTCTATGCAATTTGAATTGGGAAGGGCTGTCTAGATTCTTTTAAAGTGGGAATTGTGTACCTTTTTTTTTTTTTTTTTAAATCAGCTCCTACCTGCAGCAGTATTTAGTTAAGAGCAATTTAGATCTAAAGCAGCTCAGAGTTTCTGAGGCGGGAGAAAAATTCTCTTTGGGCTCCAACTTTTCTTCAGGTCATGAGATTTGACTCTCCTGGCATAGGAGACACAACCTTCTACTCCAGTTCTCCCATCCTCCAAGCAAAGACCAAGGTAGTCAGCAGTGCTTTTCCCCCAGCCCTGAGGTAGGCTGACTTTGAACAACCCAGTGGCTCCAGTATGTTGAACGTCTGGCCCAAGGGCCACTACCATTTGTTGTAGTACTTCTGATGTGTGATATAAAGCCAGCCCTTCTGGAAGAGAAATTTCACAGGGGAGCTTATCTGGTTTCTACTGCTTGGCAGTCTTTCTGGCTCTTCTCCAAAATATGTTTTTAATGGATAAAATAAAATTACAAGATTTGCAAGGAAGCCAAATATGTTGAAAAAGTTATCAAAACAGTAAAACAAAAAATTTTATACAGTAATATGTAACATTAGTCTAACAACTGTAATTTTGAGCAAGTTTAAAAGCTGTTGTGAGAAATCTATATGTAGATTGTATTGCATACAGTTAGAAATAATTGCAATATAATATGACTGTTTTAAACTTTAACATAAAATAGAACATAATACTAGAAGGTAGAAGGCTTTTCCTTCTTCTATGGACCGCTGTGGAACAAACCCATAGAGACTTAAAGACAATCTAGAAAACCATACTGGTACTTGATAGTTTGAATTTTCTCCAGCCGTAAGTTCTAGAGATACCTAAAATGAATGATTTATGTATGGTAAAATTGAAGTACAAAACCTATAGGTACAAAACCTATAGAAACATTATCCTGAGGCTGGAGAGGGAATTCTGTTCCTCAGCTGTACATATGGATGAGTATTTCCTGAAAAAAGTTGATGCCTTAGAATAATGAAGTTCAGCCATCTGATTGTCTACTCTGTACTGCTTTCAGGAAGGGATATAAAAGCAGGTAAAAAGTACCCTCCCCTCCCTTTTTTGGTAACAGACTTAGCTAAGTTTCTGTTTTAAATTCTGAAGAGGAGGTTTCTCTGTGGAATGAGAATGCTTATTCGATATTCACCCAGTTTTTTTCTCCCACTGTCTCTCCAGAATTGAGATTATGCTGAAAATATACCAAGATGAAACACTTGAAGCTTAGCTATTTTTGATTTCAGATAACTCCATGACATTAAATTCTTTACACTTTCTTCTATTCTAAAATAAACTAATTTTCTTCCACTGACCACTGCCTGCCCCCACAAAAGAAATTTCCTGGAAATATTTGGCTGGTGAGATTTGAGAGAGTTAATTTTTCATTGGCACATAGGATTATTTTCATTTTGCAGTGTGACATAGATCAACATGTGTACATGTTCCATTTTTTTTAGAGGAGGGCGAGGGGCAGGGGATATAGGTATGAGGAGAGGACACATGCAGAATATGAGAGCCAGAGTTCTGGCACAATTGTATCTCCCAAGGTAGGAGAAAGAACGTCTTTGGATCTAAATCTTTACAGTGAGACAGCAAATCCCATTTAAGTAACTAGACCTATAATGATCACTTGTGTAACATTTTCTCTCTCTCTCCCCCCCCCTTTCTTAAGGTAAATTTGAAGAAAAAGAAGATAGTGTGCCTAAGCTGGAACAGCTCAACAGCCTGGGTTGTATGACTAATATGAATCTAGTATTAACAAAGCAAAATTTGCTACATATGGAACTGTTATTACTAGAAACCTTTCAGTGGAACCTCTGCCTTCCAACAGCTGCCCATTTCATTGAGTATTATCTCTCTGAAGCAGTACACGAAACAGATCTTCATGATGGCTGGCCAATGATTTGCTTGGAAAAAACGAAACTCTACATGGCCAAGTATGCAGATTATTTCCTGGAAGTATCTTTGCAAGGTGAGTCATTGTGGATGCCAGTAGGTGATATGTGAGCTTGTGACTTGTGTATTCTGTTGCTTAAGTTCATTTTTGATGTCTCCACAGATTATGCCTTTCTAAATTATGCACCTTCTTTAGTAGCTGCTGCATGTGTGGCTTCTTCAAGGATTATACTTCGTCTTTCTCCAACGTGGCCTACAAGACTGCATCGTCTTACTGCTTACTCCTGGGATTTTTTAGTGCAGTGCATTGAACGGCTATTGATGTAAGCCTCCTTAACCTTGTGTTTGTGATTTCTCAGTATTTTTCTTCATGGATAAGGGGCCCCAAAAACAACTTCTCACAAGTGCAGAGCTTTTAGGATATTGGCTCTGACAGTAGCTGGCTGCCCTGAGCAAGCCATTTTATGAGCAGTGCTTGGTAGAAGGCTGTGCCTTGGCTCTTTTCCAGGGAGAGGCTGTCACCTGTCATGATTCTGGGTACATGGTATGCTCTTACATGAGTGAGCCCATAACCCAGATCATTCCAGGCAGGGCCTGCCTTCTTTATACATCTTTGAATTGTGGGGCCACCAGGGTGTTACCAAAGTGGCAGCGGTATTTAAGTCCTTGTTGTGGATATATTTCCCAAGCAGGCAGTAGTCCTCAGAGCTACCAGCAGTGAGTTGCCAAAGTTTGTGCCAAAGGAAGGAGCTTTTTAGAAGGGTAAGAGTGAAATCTCACCATTGTTGAAATTATGGTTACAGCGACTGCTATGTAGGCCGTGGGGCCATCTGCGAAGTGAGCCGTTGAAGAGTTGAAGTACCATTATTAACAGTTTTCTCTCTCTCCATACAGCGCACATGATAACGATGTGAAAGAGGCAAACAAACAGAGAGGACAGGCAGGGTCCCAGCCGACGCAGCTGAGCGTGCTGCAGTCGGCCTCCCAGCCCTCTCGGCCAGTTCACTTTCAGCAGCCCCACTATCTCCATCAGACGCACCACACCCCGCTGCAGTACCGCCATCCTGTAGCCGAACAGCCGAGCTGCCAGCAGATTGGATCTACCACACACACCTCGTCTTACACACTACAGACCGGTCCTGCTGGCTTCCAAACCAGTGTGCAGGGCCTTGGGCACGTGCAGACTGGTGTTGGGATGTCACTGGCAATACCAGTAGAAGTTAAGCCCTGTCTGAATGTTTCTTATAACCGGAGTTATCAGATAAATGAACATTACCCTTGCATTACTCCGTGCTTTGAGAGGTGATTTTATGTAAAGGTAATTCCTCACCCAGACTGTTCTGTGACTTGAAGCTCTGGGGCAAGCTTTTTGTAATCTTCTCTTCAAAAGGAAAGGGATCCAGATCACATCAGAACTCTTCGGATACCAGCATCAGGAAGACGGAATATCCCTTTCAGTGCACCAGGAATACCTGGGAGGACTGAACAAACACTGCAAACACTTTAAAAGTATGTATATCAAATCCTGTTAAAACACATCCCTATATGACAAAATTTTCAAGCCCTGGCTGATGGTCCAAATATTTCAAAAATATTCAATACAACAGAAAATTTGGACAGACTGTAAATCGCCATTTTGAGATTTGACCTGTGGTGGGCTCTGGGCCAAATGTTGGCTTATATGTCAGAGACTAATGTTTATCTGTGGACTTGCCAAATGGTCTTTTTATGAAGGAAAGTTACAGTATTAATTTTTGAAGAGGTCTTTTTTATTCTGCAGTTTTGAGTTACATTTTTGATCTACAAATGAATTTTTGACTAAGTTTAAACTCATGAATTGCTATGCTATACCAATCTGTGCAGTAAAAAAAAATTTTTTTTAGATGAGTCTATATAACTTCCTATCACAATATATAGGTATCTGGATTTATGTACTAAAATTAAGGGTGGAGTAGATCTCTTAAAATAATGGTCATAAATTTTTGTTGTTTTTTTTTGCCCTAAGTGATCAACCTCAAATCCCGTAGGATTAAAACACATTTAACTCAGGGAATTTATACTACTTGGAAACACTTAACTGTAATGCAACATGCTTTGGGAATGTTATAGTATGAACTACCTTTATAACATAGGTGAAAATACTCTTGCTAGGATGTGTTTTCAACTGAGAACATAATTGTAGTTTAGAACGAATGAAATGGTTCCTATCATTCATAATCCATATATAGGTTTTGCATTTCTCAGTGCAATCAGTGATTTATACTCAGATTTGATGTTTCTCTAGAGGTTTTTTCAAGGGAAGGCATAACTGTAAAATGTCAGTACTAGAATAAAGTCCTGTAGGTTTATTTTGAAGTGGAATGTGGCCAGGGTAGTTCTCAGGCTGTGCTGGAGCAGCACTTTGTTACGTGGAGGACAAGTTGAAAAAGCAGCCTTGCAATCCAGCCAGTGTGCATCAGGCAAAGGAACCGAATACTAGATTGCAGTAGCCATTTGCATTACATTGGCCCCAGAACTGCCCTGGGACGTTTCACTGTGTCAGTAATGAGTGAAAACAGCAATAAATCGCCATTACAGCAAGGGCAATTTGGGGGGAAAGAGTTCAGAGGGAATAAAAAGTAAAAAGAAAGCAAGCATTATAATAACTGAAACTATACATTGTGCTCTTACCTGTGGGAGAAGAGAGATTTGGTGGAGGGAAGCTTTCTGATTTAAAAATAGTAAGGTGTGTCTTTTTGTTTGTGTTTTTTTAAAGATAGCACTTGAATAGAAGGGAAACTGCATGGCAGGTATGTGACTGCCACAATATGCATTGAAGACAAACTTATTATAAAGATGTTGTGGGTATGCAGCAGGAGTCTCAGTAATCAAGCCGATGGCTTTTGTTAGGAAGGGAAGGGACTCAACTCAGTAGTGGACTGATCCAGATGGCTCCAGTGGATAAATGTGGGTGGGTGGCTTCTGCCAGCGTCAATTCCTAGAATGTCCTCTCCTTAAAAGAATGGTAACTTTTATAATTAGAGTACATAGGGCATGATGTGGATTTATTAGTCTGGTAGATAAGAAAACCACTCAGGTAAGAACACTCACTCATGGCAGTTTTCAAGCCTGAAAATTGTTTTCTGAAAGTATCATCACTTTTCCTCTTTACAGAAGGCTGCTAATTGGATTTTGATAGTTCTTACCTCAAGAGAGCTTGAATAATTTGGGGGAAAGTGGGTTCAAAAGAGAATATATCTTTCACATTCACATTCAGAACCCAGCACCTGGAGTCCAATTTTCAGTATTTTAACTACCTCAGTAATGCTATGAATGTAAGATATTGGGATAGAGATCCCAACTTGAAACAACAACCGGTGCCTATGGTAATTTAATGTCTTGTCAAATGCTTTTATTGATTGGTTTAATTGTCATTCTTGTTATAGAGGAATATGCCTTTTTAAAAAGCTTATAACACTTTCCCAGTTTGTATTTAAAAAGCTAAAGAACACTGGATTAATTTGGGGGGGGGGTAGAATAAAATAATCAATTGGTTACTATTGCTGCATACCCAGGGTAGGGTGGGATGGGGTGGTTGGAGAATCAGAACTATTTTTAAAACATTAGGTTTCAATATAAATACAACTCACAACTGCTAGCCTTGGGGGATGGGGGTGGGGGGAGTTGTGTGGGTTTTGTTTTGTTTAATTTATTGGTTAGTCTTTAGGTCTTTTTTTTTTTTTTGAGATTACTGGACCATCATTAAATGTGTACTGTGAAGAGATTAATGATATGTATAAAGGGCTTTACCAAAGTCCACTAAATAAACACTACTCAAGTACAGACTGCAAACCAAAATGTATCTGTGTTGTGACATTAATTGCAAATAGCGAATATGGTGCTAAATTCTACACCAATGGAATTAGATGAGTGCTATGCACTTAATTTTAAAATAAAACTAGTTTTCAGTAAAATGGCTTTAGTGTTTTGTTTTAATATATTTGATACATATTTGTAGCTTCAGTGAACCATGTCATCATATTAGTCAGAGTTGGAATCCTAATTATATTTACTAAAAGCCATCCAGGTGTAGAGTATAACTGAAGTCGTAGGAAACTCTTGTCCATTGATTATTTATTCATACTAAGCATCAAAGCCCACGAAAGTATGATGGACACAGCTTTTGACCTTTTAAGCTTAAAATCAGTATATTAGCAATTGCAGTTTCTGATTTATCAAACAACACATACTTCAGAAAATTTGAAGTCTGATCTCAGAAAAGTAGGGACACAAGATGGTCAGGGGTGTGAGAGGAACAGGGTCAACAGTGAGTGAGAATGGTCTATTCACCTAAGTATATGTATCATTTGCCACTTAAAACTCAGCAGATAGAAATTGTTTTGAAGAGTAAAATTTTAACAGGTTTGTATGTGTGGATTAAGAACTTCCACCCCTAAAAAGCATTTTTTGAATTAGTTCTCTGTATTGTCCCTTGCTGTGGCACAGTGCCAGGGTGTAGCAACAGACCTCAAGAGTCAGTTAGTATACAAGGTTCTTTAAGGCTGAATTTAAGAAAACAAGCATTCAAACCAGGGCAAGTAGCTTTACGTGGAGGCAGTTCTGAACCCCATGTAACGAGTCGATATCCATCAAGGATCGTCAAGCACATGGTGAAAGACTTAACCTCCCTAACCTCAAGCAGCTTACATTTGGCTTGATACAACTATCACATTGGAGCATTTACAGTGGTATAGTCTGGAACTCAGAATCACTCAACATCCATTTTATAATTCCTCAGATTAAAAAAAAAAAAAGTAAAAAATACAGTAGGTGGAAAGCATCAATACCAAGCTCCAGCTTTCCAATGGGAAGTAGGGGTAGACTGCTACCCTATCCCTACCCAGCTGCCATTCTTCTTATTATTTTAAAGACTTTTTTAAGAGCAATTTTGGAGTTTTTAGAGCACAATTGAGAAGAAGGTACAGAAATTTCCCATGTGCCCACTACCCCACACATGCACATTCTCCCCCATTATCAATGTCCTATCCCAGAGTGGTACGTTTGTTACAACTGATGAATTTACCTGACAATTCATAATCACTCAAAGTCCATAGTTTACATTATGGTTCACTCTTGGTGGTGGACATTCTATGGGTTTAGACAAAAGTATAATGGCATGTATCCATCATTACAGTATCATACTGTGTATTTTCACTACTAAAACTCTGTAATCTGCTTATTCATCCCTCCCCATGCCATCCCTTTTCCCCACCCCCAACCCCTGGCAACCACTGATCTTTTTATTGTCTCCATAGTTTCTCCTTTTCCAGAATGTCATATAGTTGGGACCATATAGTCCATAGCCTTTTCAGATTGGCTTCTTTCACTCTGTGATACGTATAAATTTCCGTCACGTCTTTTCATAGCTTCTTAACTCTTTTTAGTGCTGAATAATCCATTGTCTGGGTGGATCAGTTTACTTATTCATTCACCTACTGAAGGACATCTTGGCTGCTTCCAAGTTTTAACAGTTATGAATAAAACTGCTATCAACATGTATGCAGGTTTTACTGTGGACGTCAGTTTTTAGCTCTTTGGGGTAAGTACCAAAGAAGTGAGGTTGCTAGGTTGTATGGTTAAGAGCATGTTTAATTTTGTAAGAAACCTCCAAACTATCTTCCAAAGTGGTAGTACATGTGCATTCCCACCAGCAGTGAAAGAGAGTTCCTGTTGCTCCACATCCTTGTCAGCATTTGGTGGGATTGGTGTTTGGGATTTTGGTCATTCTATAGGTGTGTAGTGTGTGCAGGGGCATGTAGTGTATAGTATCTCATTGTTTTGATTTGCATTTCCCTGATGATAAATGATGTGGGGCAACTGTTCATATGTTTATTTGCCATCTGTATATCTGGGGAGGTATCTGAAGGTCTGTAGCCCAATTTTTAACAGGTTTTGTTTTTGTTTTTGTTTTTAATTTTATTCACTCATTTCAGAGAGCGCATGCGTGCGAGTGGGGGGAGGAGCAGAGGGAGAGGGTGAGGGAGGGAGAGAATCTCCAGCAGACAGTGCAGAGCACAGAGCCCGACACGGGGCTCTGTCTCACAACCCTGCGATCATGACCTGAGCCGAAATCAAGAGTCAGATGCCCAACCGACTGAGGCATCCAGGCGCCCTTCAGGTTATTTTCTTATTGTCAATTTTAAGAGTTCTTGTACATTTTGGGTATTCCACTTTTTTTTTCTTTTAAGTAATCTCTATGCCCAACGTGGGGCTGAAATTTACGACCCTGAGATCAAGAGTTGCATGCTGTATGGACTGAGCCAGCCAGATGCCCCTCTTTTATATTTTGGCTAACAATCCTTTCTTAGATGTGTCTTTGCCAGTCTGTGGCTTGTCTCATTCTCTTGGCATTGTCTTTCACAGAGCCTAAGTTTTTTATCTTAATGAAATCCAGCTGATCATTTGTCATTACTTATGGAAGGGAATTACAAAGATTGAAAGTCTGGCTGAATAAATACAGAATTGAGGTTGTTATACAATCAGGATATTACAAAGGTAACTACAGGAACAAAAATACAAACCTTCCTAATTATCAAATACAGAAAACAGAGCAAGCAGTCTATATAGTAAAATATTTTTAGAAGGTATAAATACAAAAATTATAATAATAGGACAGAAGACCAAATATACAAATCAAATGTAAAAGGGCTAAACTCAATTCTTTTTTTTAAAGGTACTTCAACATTTTTTTTTTTAAGATTCCATTTATTTATTTGTCAGAGAGAGGGAAACAGGAGCAGCAGGCAGAGAGAGAAGCAGACTCCCCCCTGAGCAAGGAGCCTGATGCGGAACTTGATTCCAGGACCTGGAATCATGAGCTGAGCCAAAGGCAGATGCTTAATCAACTGAGCCACCCAGGTGTCCCCTAAACTCAATTCTTGAGAGAAAAAGCAGACTGAATCACAAAGCAAAACTCAAAAGTATGCTATCTAACAGACCTACAACAAAAATAAAATGATTCTGAAGGGTTGAAGACACAGGATGAGTAACCAAAAAAAAAAAAAAAAAAAAAAAAAAAACAACCCTCAAAAAGCAACATCTTAATAACAGACAAGGCTGAATTCAGGCCCAAATGTATTAGACCAACCAGAGAAAAGGGGCACTGCCTAATGCTAAAGATTATAATTCACAGTACAGATGAACAGTTAGTATCTGTGAATCATATAATCTTGCAACAATACTTTGTGAAAGCAACAGAGGATATAAGGAGAAATAAAAGAAAAACATAGGGAGTAGGAAACTGTAATTCATCTCTTTTGGTCCCTGGCAGATGGGTAATTTAAAAAATAAGTAAAGGTCTAAAAGATCTTAATAACATTATATGGTTGATCTAA
This sequence comes from Ailuropoda melanoleuca, assembly GCF_002007445.2. NCBI lineage: Eukaryota > Metazoa > Chordata > Mammalia > Carnivora > Ursidae > Ailuropoda > Ailuropoda melanoleuca. The sequence goes on from NC_048223.1 coordinate 98,140,177, forward strand.
CTGACCTATATGGAGAGATTCTGAGAAGGGAGATGGTACAGACCCAGCGGACAAGATCACAGAGGACACTTGACAGAGTGTCACCTGTGCCAATAGCAAAACTCTCGGTCTTCTCAAAAGTTTTTAACAACTGGAATTGCTTTCTTTGTTGACCCATCTGGGTGCCTATGGTCACAATGCCTTGACTGGCCTTTTTGCTAGCTGCCAGCTAATCGGCAGCTCACCCAAAGAAAAGAAAATCCATGGTTTCCAAACTGCAAAAATAGTCCCATTTTTGCCTTCATTAGATGAAATTAACTTATTACTGGTTTCCTTTGCACAAGTAAATGGTGTACTAATAATTATTATATCTAAGTTTTCTTTGATAATATTAAACTCTAATGTGAACTTTCACAAAACTTGACTTTCCATAAAGAAAACAGCAATTAATTCCAAAATGTAGAATTAACATCATACAGTCATTATAGAAAACATACTTCCATGAAAATGCAATGAAAAAAATATAGATAATAGGATCAAAAACAAAACAGTTAAAACGACAACGAGAACAAGTAAACCAAGCAAAAACAGAAGGAAAGAAATAAAAGCAGAAATTAAAGAATTATAAAAGAAAAAAAACCTGATCCATGCCTGTAATGCAGCTAGATAAAAGAAAACAGTTTAAAAATTGAAAAGGAGGAGGTAAAACTGCCACTTTTTGCAGATATGATTGTATACCTGGAAACTCCCAAGATAACCAACTGGAAAATTACTACAGACAATAAGTGAATTCAGTCAATTGACTGGGTGTGTAATTAAAATAGCTTTCATATATACAGACAGGACCAGTTAGATTTAGTGAAAAATATATTCAAATATAATGGCCACCAAAAGAAGATAAAATGTCTAGCAATAAATATAATGTGCAAGATCAGTATGAAGAAAACTTTATTTTTGCCAGAAAAATTATTTATTTAGATATATGGGAAAAAATGGTATAATTGCATTACTTATTTTTTACATTATTTTTATAATAATTTTTTATTATGTTATGTTAGTCACCATACAGTATATCCTTAGTTTTTGTTATAGTGTTCCATGATTCATTATTTGCGTATAACACCCAGTGCTCCATGCAATATGTGCCCTCCTTAATACCCATCACCGGCCTATCCCAATTCCCCACCGCCCTCCCCCGAAGAAAACTTTAAATACTTGTCAGTGACACAAAAGAATACTTGAACAAGTCATGCCATATTTTTTTAAGATTTTATTACTTGAGAGGGAAAGAGCACAAGTGGGGAGAAGGGGCAGAGAGAGAAGGACAAGGGGCTCCATCTCAGGACCCTGAGATCCTGACCTGAGCCAAAGACAGATGCTTAACTGACTGACCCACCCAGGCGCCCCAGTCATGCCATATTCTTAGGACACATCAACATCATAAAGATGACAGTTCTTACATTAATCTGTAAATTAACCTCACAAGCCAATTTTTGAAAATGAACTGAACAAGAATAACCAGGAAAATTCTGAAAAAGGATGAGGAGGGGAGATAAGCTCCCTGACATATTAAAATATATAACAAACCTGCGGTAAATAAGTCACTGTGCTACTGGCAAATGAGTTGACAGATAGTTCAGTGGAACAACAGAAATTCCAAAAATAAACCTAACCATATATGGAATTTAATATGAGATAATGGTAGCATCTCAGGTCAGTGGAGGAAAGTATGGATTATTCAATAAATTGAGTTGGGTCAACTGGGGTAGCAATCTGGAAAAATAAAATTGATCCCCATCAAAAATTTAAATTTTGATCAAAGAGAAACCATGGAAGAATTATTTTTTTTTAAAGATTTTATTTATTTATTCGACAGAGATAGAGACAGCCAGAGAAAGAGGGAACACAAGCAGGGGCAGTGGGAGAGGAAGAAGCAGGCTCATAGCAGAAGAGCCTGATGTGGGGCTCGATCCCATAACGCTGGGATCACGCGCTGAGCCAAAGGCAGACGCTCAACCGCTGTGCCACCCAGGCGCCCCTATGGAAGAATTATTTTATAATCTCAAGGAGGGGATTACTTTTCTAAGTATGTATAAGAAAACTAGAAGCAATAAAATTTAATTATATAGATTAAATTTTTTTTCTGCATGACAAAAATCATCATAATCAAAGTTAAAAGACAACAACATGGGTCAAGTATTTGCAATTAATCTCCAGGCAAGAGCAAATTTTCTTAACATATAAACATGGAATGATATAAACAGGCAGTTCCCAGAAAAAGAAATACTTATGGTTTCACTCATTTATGGAACATAAGAAGTAGGAAGATCGGTAGGAGAAGAAAGGGAAGAAGAAAGGGGGCAGTACACAGAAGGGGGAATGAACCACGAGAGACTATGAACTCTGGGAAACAAACTGAGGGCTTCAGAGGAGGGGGGTGGGGGAATGGGATAGACTGGTGATGGGTAGTAAGGAGGGTACGTATTGCATGGTGCACTGGGTGTTATACGCAAGTAATGAATCATAGAACTTTACATCAAAAACTAGGGATGTACTGTATGGTGACTAACATAATAAAAAAATATTATTAAAATTAAAAAAGAAAGAAAGAAAGAAATACTGATGTCTCTGAAGAAAAGATGCCTAACTTCATTTTAAAGTTTGATCACGATGTTGGTGAGGTGGTAGGCCTTATCCTACTTTACTTATGGGAGTCTCTGATGAAGCAGATTCTGTGAAGGGCAATTTGGCAATATGTATCACAGCTATAAATGGAAAAAGATTTTAACTCAGAAATTCCACTTCTAGAATTTTATCCTGCAGGTAGACTTATATATATTTAATGAGATAGGTACAAATTATTCATTTTGCCATTGCTGGTAAGAATAAAAGATTATAAACAAATGTTCATCAATTGGGGACTTTGTTTTACTATTAAAGTGGCATTTAAAAGAACAAAGTATTTATATAAACTGATAGAAGCAGTCTCCAAGATATATCAAAGCATAGAGTAATGCTACCATTATACCAGTGCTTACAGGGTCTTATGAGGAGTCTTTATTGTCTATCAGTGTTCACTACTTTTTTCTCACTGGTCAACATGGAAAACTTGGAAAATGAAAAATACAAAGCAAAATGGTGTAACTAATCATTTCTTTTGGCATCTTTACACACATATTTACATGATCAGTATATTAAATAACTTTCTACTCCACAATAACATCAAAAACAATATTTTTCATGAAATTAAAATATATCCAAATTAAAGTATATCCAAATATATGTTAGAAGAGTTGTTAGTATTAAATTTTACGAATACAATATATTTTAACCATTTTCCAATGTTTTGAAATGATTTTAAAAATGCTCTATTGAAGATGTATTTTACCACTTTCCCAACAACGACCAGGGGGTGTTGGTTATGAGGCTTAAAAACATCTAAGAGGGGCGCCTGGGTAGCTTAGTTGTTAAGCATCTGACTCTTGGTTTCAGCTCAGGTCATGATCTTGGGGTTATGAGATCAAGCCCCACATCTTGCTCTGTGCTCAACAGGGAGTCCACTCAAGATTCTCTCTTCCTCTGTCTCCCCCCATGCTCTCTTTCTCTCTCTAAAATAAATAAATAAATTTAAAGAAAAAGAAGATATCTCAAGACCAAAGATCTAGATTGCTCTCCCAGGTGTGTTTTTTCAGGACATTTTCTCTTGTATGAAAGCAACTAAGAATGTAAGTGCAAGAACCAAATATTTGCATTAAGATTCACATGATTTTTGCAGCACCTTTTCCTCTAAAGCCCATCCACCAGGGATCAAGGAGAGTGTAAGTTATGATCAGAAAGCAACAGGTATTATGAGAGAGGTGGCCTCATGTCCAAACATTTTCAAGTAACAATTAACACAAAAGGACATAATTACATTAATTGCATTACATTAGCTAGATCAGTGTATGAATTTAGAGTCCACAGAGCTTCCTCATAGTTTTAATCTTGTTAAAGAGAATTTATCTATTTATTTATTTATTTGAGAGAGCGAGCACACAAGTGGGAGGGAGAGGGACAAGCAGACTCCTCGCTGAGTGCACAACCTGATCTGGGGCTTGATCCCACAACAATGAGATCATGACCTGAGCTGCAATCAAGAGTCGGACACTTAATTGACTGAGCTACCTAGGCACTCCTCTCATCTGAAAAGTTTTAAGAAATGTAAAGGGTGGGGGGGCGCCTGGGTGGCACAGCGGTTAAGCATCTGCCTTCGGCTCAGGGCGTGATCCTGGCGTTATGCCCACATCAGGCTCCTCCGCTGTGAGCCTGCTTCTTCCTCTCCCACTCCCCCTGCTTGTGTTCCCTCTCTCTCTGGCTGTCTCTATCTCTGTCAAATAAATAAAAATAAAAAAAATCTTAAAAAAAAAAGAAAAAAGAAATGTAAAGGGGAATATTACCTTTGTATTATAGATGATGAAAACTGAAGCCCAAAGTTTTAATTGTTCATTCGCAAGAGAGTAAAGCCCAGGTATGTCATCTGTTGGGCTTCCATGAATTTTGACAATCTTCATGTTGGCTACAATCTGAAAGGAGGAAAGAAAAAGAGGATTACATTTTTTTTTATATTTACATTTATTTTTCTGTATGCTGTTTTCTGTATGCTGTTCAATTCTTCCCAGTTGCAGAATGTTTAATGTTGAAACATTAAAAGTCATTGAATTCAGTTTCCTAATTCAGCATTAGTGGGTCATGAAATCAACTTATTGGATCAGAGTCAGCAAACTGAATAGAATAGAATGGAATAGAATATATGAATGCCCTCGTAGGAATAAGTATTGTTTTAGTAAACATTTCTAACTCTACTATGTCACATTAAGCTTGAAAACACTGCTTAACCCCATGTTCTCAAACAACAGGGTGCATAAGAATCGTTTAAACCTCTAGTCCAGAGGATTCTGATTCAGTAAATCTGTACTGGGAATCAGGAGGCTGCCTTTTTAGAAGGCACTCCAGGCAGTTTGATGCAGATAGTCAGGAGGGTGTACTGCTGCAGGAACAAAGCACTTTTACTGTACATACATGTCTTCTCCAGAAAGTTCCCAAGACAGCAGAAGAGACATCCTTTTGCCGCAGAAAGTCACCTCAGTACAAAAGTGCAGGGCTGGGTGGCATGTGTCCACAGATTACAGCCATGTCCTCATGTCAGTCTGCAGATCCTTCCTGTACCTACCTCCATTCTTAGATATTAATTTACAGGGCCAGAGATCCAGAAGGTCTGGATCTCTTACATGGTTAAGTGGCATATGTGATGTGAGCTGTTGTCCTCAAGTGCTCTTTGACCTTGATTATTCTTAATACAACTGCGACTTTTACTAATTGCTACTGCACTATGAGGCTTCAGGCTTTGTGCCTGGCACTAGAGGGAATACAAAGATGATTGCCCCAGAAGTCTTCCTAGCCAGCTACCACTACTACCCCTATCCCAATACATAGAAAGCAAGAAAGTGACTCAGCAAATATTTTGTCTTTGCTTTTCTCAGAGGTGCCTCATGGTTCTCAGATGCCAGGGAAGTGGCTTATAATCTGAGATGATGGGATTATATCCTCCAACTGCACACCTTTCTTCCTTTTTTCACACAGCCAAGGGAAACATTGTTCATGCCCTTAAGGAAATACAACCTTTACTGGTCCTATTATCAAAGCATCACAAAATAATGTGTCATCCTAGAAACTAGGTTCTCCAAAAGGTCCTGAGAAATACATAAAGGACTGTTTGGGTATGTGCTGCAGTATTAGCAATTAGTTCATTTAGGAAGACTCATGTTTTACAGATATTCCTCCCAGTGAGGTGCCAAGTGAAAGGGGTCTTTGGATTACAGAGAGGCTCAAAGCCCTCCCTTATTCACAAATCACTTTAGGGTAGGCCACTGGGTATGTCTAACTGGTTCAAAGGCAACTAACTTAATTTGGTCATCTCAAAGGATATTTGTCAAAGGGTTTATTTTTTTTTATTTTTTAAGATTTTATTTATTTATTTGACAGAGAGAGACAGGCCGTGAGAGAGGGAACACAAGCAGGGGGAGTGGGAGAGGAAGAAGCAGGCTCCCAGTGGAGGAGCCTGATGTGGGGCTCGATCCCAGAACGCCGGGATCACGCCCTGAGCCGAAGGCAGATGCTTAACGACTGAGCCACCCAGGCGCCCCCTGTCAAAGGGTTTAACATAGTTATTGCTGGGTAGTGGGACTGTGGATGATTTTAATTTTTTCCTTTGTAACTTTGTGTTCTTTTTCTACAGTAAATATGGATTACTTTTACAATTAGGAAAAATACATTTTGTTGTTTTTTTTTTACCGATAATAAAAATCTTCTCAGATCAAGTAGACTTCACCATGCTTCAAAGAGATTCTAGATGAAAGCCATAGAAAGTATTCATGCAGGTCTCTTTTTAATAGGATCCCATTCTTAGTGCCCAAAGATGTTGTATGGCTTAGCAGCAAACAAAAAACCAGCAGGCTTTCAAGAACGGTCGTTTATTGATTCAAAAATTGTAATACATGGACTTCACAATAAATCAATTCATTCTATAACTATAGACACTCTAGGTGACCCCAACCACTTACATTAAAACCCAGAGGTCTCTGGCTAACATAACAATAACACCCTCAAATAAAGCCCTCAAGAAGATGGTGATGTTTTTCCCATATGGAAAGGATACATTTTCAGCATAAAACAGCTTTAGGAGGAGGGGATCCCAACAGACAAACATGCGCTCTCACTGTTTCCACAAAAGCAAGGCAGTTTTGCCAACTGTTGGGAACATGATAAAATCATAGTATATAAATTGTAAACAAAACATGTTCTGTTTGTTCCATGACAGTATAAAAGCATGTTATTTTAATCCAAACAGAAGGCCTTAACCATTTAAATCCATATAATCTAAGGCCCCATTTCCACCCTAATATTTTTAATATGGTATGTCTAAACTCTTGGGACGCCCCTTCTGTGGGCATTTGAAGAGGACTGTGCTCTGTGGAAGCCATTCCTGCATGACTGTTTCTATAACTTTGGAAGAGTTTCCCGTGTATCTAAGTATTATCTAAGTAATAGACGGGGAGTCAAAGATCTTGAATAAGATTAGGTCTATCATGAAAACCTCAACTAAGGCTCCCTCCACTCAAACGTTACCACTATCAATTTTTTAAAAGCTCAGGTGCTGTGGAGACAGGCATTTAGGGGAGGAGGAAAAAAAACCCAAAAAACAAAACAAAATATTTAAAATAATCATACCAACTTATTTTGAATGTTCACCGAATAGCAGGGTAGAAAAAGTCTAAGCCGACATTTTGTTCACCAAAGCACTGTCATCCCAGAAATAGAGGAAACCGCAGAATCTGATCCAGAATTTTGGAAGAGTATAGAAAATAGAAAGACAAAAGAGATCTGAAATGATAACATTCTAAAGATTTGGGGGATGACATTTTTGTCCATATTAACAGTTTTCACTGATTGTATTGAACATCGTTGCACTTGAAAATCTGTTTTTTGTTTTTTCAACATAACAGACATTATTGCTCCACAAGGCAACTAGCACGCAGGTAGCTGTGACTGAGGGTCGTGTCTCGTTTAATTCAGGAGCCTGTTCTAGGGCTCAGAGAATATCTGGATAGGGCTGTGGACAGGAATGTATGGCACAGACTGCATTGCTTACCCCAAAACCCATTCAGCCTCTGTAATAGAACCCCAAATTTTAACTGGGCACATGGTCGTGTAGCCAAGATGACTCTCCCAGCCCCCCTTCCAGTTAGGCATGCCCATGTGACTAAGTTTTGGCCAACAAAATAAAAGTGGAAGCATTGTTTGGGACTTCCAGAAAGTCTCCTTTAAAAGTGAGGGGGACAGAGATGCCCAAGGACACAGACCAGCAAGTGGGGGAGCTGGACCCAAATTCCTCTAACTACGTGAGTCTACTGCACGCTAAAGACAGGGTGAGATCATGGGAACCATCCAGAGCAGTGTTTGGCAAGCTTAGGTGTGCAAGCTAAGAATAATTTTTACGTTTTTAAATGGTTGAAAAACAATCTAAAGACTGTGGAAGCTGAAGAGTTGTGACAAAGTTGCCATGACCTACAAAGCCTAAAATATTGATTATTGGGCCCTTACAAAATAAGTTGATTGATCTCTGACCTAGAGAAAGGGAGGAGGTACAGCACCAAGAGGCTGTGTGGCTGGGTAGGAACAGTGCAACTCTGGTACCCATTCTAGAAATACAAGTGGGCCAGGAGATGAGGTGTCACACTGCCTAGTAAAATCAGTTGCTCATAACTATTTGTGCACTAGACCAAAGAAGAAGTATGGCCAATTAGCACATAAAAAAATCCTCAGCACCAGTAGTCATCAAAGAAATGCAAATTAAAACCACCATGAGATACTACTACACACCCACTACAATGGCTATACTTAAAATGACTACATCTTGGTGAGAATGTGGAGTAACAGGAATTCAGATATTGATGGTGGAAATATAAAACGACACGATCACTCTGGGAAAACAGTTTGGCAGTTTACTATAGATTTAAGGATCCACTTACCACAGACCCAGCCGTTCCGCTCTTAGGTGTTTACCCACAACAAATGAAAACATATGCCCAAACAAAAGCTAGCCCCAAACCGGAAACAATCCAAATGCCCATCAATAGGTGAATAGATAGACAAACTGTGGCACATCCACACAGTGGAATAATACTCGGCAACAGAGACAAACTACAGATACATAAACAACACGGATGAACCTCTAAAACGTAACACCGAATGCAATAAGCCAGACCCAAAAGAGAACACATTCTAGACATGTTCCCCACTTTTTGAAAATTCGTATTACACTATGCTTTTAGGAAAGACCCACGTGAGTACCTGTTGTCACTAACCAAAAGAAATCCAGAGAGGATATTCACTTTGATGGAAAAGGTGTAAAGCAAAAATAGCATTCAGTGGTTGTTTGGAGCAAGCTGTTACAGGGGCAGCCCGTACCCCAAGTTGCAAGAGTGGCCCCGCCAAGCTTCCTCCCTGGGAACTACACTCAGCATCTCAGCATCAAGCTGCCATAGCTTTGAACTGTGTCTGTGAGCATGTTCTTTATCCTGATTTATTTTGTGCCTCTGTTAGCAAGATGCATCCCTTTTCGGGTCTGGGAACAAACCATCTTCCATATAAATTAATGGTAAATGCTACTTTGCTTTACACCATTTTGGCTTGTGAAAGGTTTCATAGGAATGCTTTCGGATAGTGGGGAAATCCGTAACTGCATTTGTTCAAAACTCTAGGAAAGACAGGTTTATTCCACACTGATAGATCCTCATCTCATGGGTGTTACTCCTCACAGCTGCTTGGGCCAGGGACTTGGGTGGTGGAGGATTTAGTGGGAAAGGGCACATGGCCCCTTTTAGGGTAATGCTAATATTCTGTATCTTGATCGTGGTGGTGGTTATACAGGTGTAATTTGTGCATTTTGTTGTATGAATATTAATGTTTGATTTTTAAAAAGGGTGCCCACATCTTCAGGACCCATTAACAGGGAGAAGCACTGGTGTTGAGAATCCATGCAGCCATAAGAAATCCACATGGACGAGAAGAACAGAGATGAAAAGCTTACTTGCCAGACAGATTTTTCTGATCCTACAAGGAAGTGGTCTCGAACAAAGCCCTCTTTGTAGGCTCCTTGCCATGGGGCATCTTTGAGCCAGGGGAGGCCCAACTTTTGTCCTACATCAAGGGCAAAGCTCCTGGAAGTGAGGCCTTTAATACTTGGACCTCTGGATTTCTTTAAACTGAATAAAAATCATGCATACCATCTTATTCAGTTCCTCTGAAGGTACCAATCAGCAAGTTGCCCACTTGGATTCTTCAACTGGCAAAAGAAACACATTTACCAGCACCAAAAATGAAGTCAGTTGGTTTGATCTAAATCCCTGCAGGAAACCTGATCCACCAAGGTAACTGGACCTAATCAGTTGGAAGTTCAGGATGTAGTTGCTCGCAATTAAGTCGCCTTTAGTCTCCTGCTAAATCAAAGTGGTCATCCTTCCTCATAAGAAACATAGTTGCTCAGAGTTGAAAGAGTAACATTCCAGCCAATCTGAGGCATAGGCACAAAGTTCGATAAAATCAGCATCTGCATTCTCCTTTGAGGTAAAACATGGATGATGGGGAGGTTGTGCCCTGGCCAAGGAAGTTATGTGGAGATGGAGGCAGAATGGTTTTATCTGGGGATGGCAGATGGAGCGGACAGTTCTTATGTAATAACAGAAAAGCTTCTCTGAGTCTCCTTCCACAGGAAGCCTGAAGCAATACCCAGGAGATGAGGATTGTTGAGGGAGCCAAGGAGGGATTCAGGAAACAAAGCAATCTGTTTTTATAAGCCTTACCAGAGCAGAGAGAGGGAAGGCCACTTCATTTTGCCTCTCAGTGGAGTTAGAATTTCAAAAAATTTTACTTTTTTAAATACTAGTTTCAAATAACAACTAAGATAAATCCCTGAGAGAAATCACAATAGAATATAAGGACTCTAGGGGCACCTGGGTGGCTCAGTCAGTTAAGTGTCTGCTTTCGGCTCAGGTCATGATCCCAGGGTCCTGGAATGGAGCCCCAAAATCAGGCTCCCAGCTCAGCAGAGAGTCTGCTTCTCCTTCCTCTGCCCCTGCTCTTTTCCACTCTCGCGTGTGTGCGCACTCTCTCTTTCATGCGCTAGTAAATAAAAAAATCTTAAAAAAAAAAGAATATAAAGACTCTAGTCCTGAGACAATGAGACAGGTAAGGAAAACACCTTCAAAGAAATGGTACTTGGGAAAATGGGAACAATGGGGAAATTTATATTTGATCTAGGTTCTTTGAGCCAATTATGCGAGTCCAGGATAAAGCGTGGGACCCTTATCGGTGATCAGTGGGTGGTAGGAAAGAAGAAAAGGGCCTTAATGTAAAGCCTCTTGGGAGACACACAACTGCAGAAGAGAATGGAATTTATAAAGCTATAAACTGAATCTGTTCAGTCTAGAATTCTACCGGGGAGGGTTTCAGGACCTGGGGCAAGTCCTTAAAAGTAGCCAACAACGAATAAATTCGTTCATAATCAAAAAAAGAGGTTGTGGAGACCCCTGGCAGTATGCAATGGGCAGGGTCAGAGCAGGAACCCCAAAAGTGGTGTCACAGACCATTTCAGAGGAGAAAGTGCAAAGCTTGTAAGAAGCCAGATAAATTTGCGGAATGTTGTGAATTATGGAAGCGTCTTGCTCCAGCTTGATGTTGACATCATAATTATACACTTTCCCACGCAATACAACACAAAAGATGGCAGAAAGAGCTGGAAAGAGCCTATGTCCTTGATGACATCATTGGGCCGAAGAGCAGAGGCAACCAAACCTGAAAACTGCCCTGCAGCTGGACCCCCCCCCCAAAAAATTCCACTAATTATACCACCCGACCCAGTGCTGTAATCTAGGGCTGTCCTATAGCAATTAGTACACAGCAACTGTACATCTCACTCGCTGGCTGCCCTCAAGTGAGAAATGCAACAAACCTTCACTATCACGGACAATGGCTAGGAAGATAGACACTCTCTCCTTGCAGTTTTACCACAGGTATTTTTCTTTTAGGAATCAAGTCTAAATTTGCATTTAAGTCAAATACATTAAATTACAGATAAGAACAGTTACAGAAGGGGTGGGGTGGGATAAAAGAACCACTTAAAATATTAACAAACGAATGTTCTATTAGGCCATCTAAACAAACTAAATAATCTCAAACTTCGTTATAAAAATTAGTTTTACTCTTGGCGCACGTAGGTGGCTCAGTCAGTTGAGTGTTCGGCTCTTGATTTTGGCTCCGGTCTGGATCTCAGGGTCTTGAGATGGAGCCCAAGGTATTAATATGCTCAGTGGGGGACCTACTTCCTCCTTCTCCCACTCCCTACTCCCCACTTCCCCTCACACTCTCTCTCCCTCTCTCTCAAATACATACACACACACATACATACATAAATAGTTTTATTCTTAAAATTATAGAGATATTTTTCAATCTGGAGGCTGCATCTCAAAGGCCCATGACTCAATTTTCTCCAATTTGAGGCTTTAGTTGTTCATATTCAGTGTACATAATAAGCTTCAAGGAGGGCCTAACCTGTATCCCAGTGTGGTCTTCCCTAATTTTTTAAAAGCATATATATATATATATATATATATATGTTTTAAACAGTAATTCTTATTTCACTGCCAAAAGGAATAATCAAAATTTAGCTTCTGCTAAACTATTAACAAAATATATATCCAATCTAATCCAGTATTCTTATTCAAGATGAATCACCAAATACAAATCAACTTCTTCCCTTACACTTCCACCCCCACCATCCATCATCTCACACCTGGGTGACTCATCTTCTCACCAGCACTCTGCCCTGCTCTCATCCTTTCTTCAACCTCAGCCAAGGAAGTCCTCTCAAAACTCAAGTGCGACCTCAAGCCTCATCTCTTCCTCATTCTCTCCCCTGAAGCCACCCAGCCTTTCTTCTACCTCTTTCCTGAATGTTCTCTCCTATCAGAGATTCTTGCACATTCCAGCCCCTTTTCTGGGGAACACTTTCCTTCCCTCTTCACCTACATAACATTCATCTTCAGCCGAGCATCACTTTAAGACTTCGCTAACATAGTCAACTTCTCTTGTTATATAGACTCTCAGATAACCTTGTAATTCTTTTCACTACCCGTTAAACTTGCATTTTTATATTTCTGTGTAGTTATATGGTTAACGGTGATCTGTTACACTAAACTACAGCTTTATGAGCAGGGGTTTTATCTGTTTTTACTCGTCATTACATGGCCAGAGTGGAGCACAGCAATGGATGCTCAATATATGTGTTGTATGAAAAAAAAATGTTGGCAAACATTTTGTCTCATACACAATAGTCCCAAAAGAAATGTGAATCTTACCATTTGTTTGTTTTTCCTGGTTGTTTCCTGTGATCAAAGAACTCCACTATGGAATCTGTGACTAAAAGATTCTTCCTTTAAAAACATGTAATGAGAAGACAGAGCTATCTTCTCAGCACCCACACATTTTGGAGGCTGGTGGGAGACTGTGGATGGCATAAAAAGATAGTGCCCAGAAGGCAAATGTCCTATTACTTGTGACCACAAGATATCAACACCAGCACCCTTTCCTTTTCTTGTCACTAGAAATAGCTTCATCAAGTGAGGAATTACTTAGCCTCTTGCTTGCCCCCATTGTCTGAAGCTGACATCCTATGCATCATTTGAACCCTAGTAGAAACTAGAATCCTATTCAATCTAATTTCAAAGTAATGCCAGCTCTATCACTTCATTTTCTCCTTTTCAAGGATGAGTTAAGACTCTTTCCTGGATTTTATTCTTGTAACACCAATCAAGGCATATAGGAGTGGGGGGTTGGAGGGCAGGGAAACAGTTTGTCCACAAATGTTAGGTTGGAGGAACTGGTTTAATCCTAACATCTTAGAGGAGATATCCAATAGTTACAAAATCTTTCTTCTGGGAAAAACTGCCTTCGTTTTCATTTTCTGATTAAATTTTAAAAATTTAATCAGGTTGTTTTGTTTTTTAATGTTTTTGTAAAAGCTTCTACTAAGGAAATTGGAAGTTCCAAAGCAAGGTCTCTTACTATACAATGATAAAAAGGTATTTAGTGATCATGAAACCCTTGAAAATATATGCTAAATTCTGGTATATGTTTGGGAGTGCATTTTTCTGGAGAAAGACTCCAGAGTTTATGTCAGATTCTGTCACCAGCACCTGGTACAGTGCCTGGCATGTAACAGATGCTTAATAAATATATGAGTAAGACAACGAGAATGAATGAATAGATGCCCTTAAAGACACTGAGAAGGAATGGCTGGAGAGGTAAGTTATTTGATACCAGGAAAACAATGGTGTCACAGAAGCCAAGGAAGAGAAGATTTCAAGAAAAGAGAGTGGTTCAACTGTCATTTGTTGAAGAAAAGTCATAGTTGGTTGGAGGGTTGTGGGTTATTGTTAAGCTGTTTAACATTGTTGAAGAAAGGTCAAGTCAGATAAGGTCTGAAAAGTGCATAGTGGATTTAGAAACAGAGTGGTAGTTAGAGAACTTTAAAACTGATAATTTCAGTTGGGGTAAAATACTGCAGTTGGTTGGGAATAATACAAATACAAAGTAAGGAACAGTGGATAGAGACAACTCTTTCATAAACCATATCTGTAAAGACATAAGAAACAGAATGGAGAATGAGGAGTTCCTATAGGAAGGTTAGAAAAGACTTGAAACTACCTAAATGCCAATGCAAAGGAGCCCCAGATAGGTAAAGGGACAGAGGTACTAGGAAGCAGGACTGGGAAAGGATCCAGAGCCTTGCATCAGAAGAGGGCTACCTCTTCATTGCAAAAGGAAGGAAGGAAAAAGAATGGGTACCAATCAAGTAAGTTTGAAGGTTTGGTGATACTAATTTGAGAAAGATTCCATCTTATGGTTTCTATTTTCTCTGAGAAAATGAGAAGTAAAATAATCTGTTGAGTGAAGGAGTACACGGGTTGGTAGACACAACAGGGAAGGTCTTGGGTGAGCAGAAGTTTAAAATAGCTCCTGTGGAGAATGGGAAACAGGGAAGAATTGCCAGGCAAAGTCATGGAAGGGGTTTTATCTGTTTTTACTCATCATTAAATGGCCAGAGTGGATTTAATGTTCTCCGATGTGTGGTTTTTCTCCAAAAGTCTTTGAAGCAGAAAGGGGTTTCTAAGAAAAATCCCTACCTCACTAGAGGCTGCCTTCTCTCTTGAAACTGAGTAAATAAGATTCCGATTCAGAATTGTGGTGAAGATAAAATTTCTGTATGTAATACATACATAAATTATGGTGTATTTAATATTAAAGGTAAGAAGTCATTGGTATTATTTTAAATACATAGAAAATAAAAGTTTGCCTTTCAAGAACCTAAGGATGGCAAGAGGCAAGGTTTTTTTGTACAGGGAACCAAAAATCACCGTCAAAACCAAAGCCCTAAAATAACTAGTTAGAAGGCTACACAGGTAAGCCCATTAACTGGAGCAATCAGCTCTCAAGAGCTTTATCCTGTCACTTAAAGTGATAATGTCAGGGTCAACAAATCCATGACAAAAAGAGGGACATCTAGAGAAAGAAATCCAGAGGAAAAACTGATGAGAGTGACTATTCCCCCCCCAACAAAAACTGATGGAGGACTCTCTCCTGTCTACTCCATTGCAGATAAAGCTAAGCCCAGTCTCTCAAGTTCAGTAGTTACCTGGTCATCAAGCAGAGGTGACATGTCATGTCCAACTCCCAAACTGATGGATCTCTTTAGTTTTCCCCTCCCTCTGGCTAAAGACACTCAGAAGTAGCTGAGGGCATTAAATACCTAATCACTGCTACTTCCCTCTATGCTCCCCGCTTGGCTTGAAACTTACCCTGAGGGGTAGTTACTGAACCAAGGGCTAAGGTTAGTACTTTCAACACTCTCCATCTAGCCAAACCCACTCTGCTCTAGAACAGCTCAGCAGTCCAAGAATGGCAGCACAGAAGACAGCTGGTTTGGAAGGTAGTCTAAAGTGGTCATGAAAAGCGCAGTTTCTGGGGGCAAACTGCTTGGGTTCATATTCTAGAGATACTACTTAGTAGACAGAAACTGTGTTTTAGTTTCCTCATCTTCAAAATGAAAATAATGATAATGCCTATCTTAAAGGGCTATTATGAAGATTAAAGGAGACAATCCGGGTCAACTTAGAGAAGTGTTTGGAATGTAATAGGCACACATGTATGTTAGCTACTATCATCATTTCTGACCTACGGTTGGGTTTTCTTGAACAGGTTTAACAAAAGGAAAGAGTGCAAGAGTGCAGTGGTTGAAGTGATGTGAAGCGAAAAGGGGAAGAAACTGATGGGGGAGACAGAGTAACACAGTCAAAGGCCTGGAGTTCTTGAAGTATAGATGCACTGGAAGTCATTCAGTTAGGAAGCTGGGAAAATGGGCAGAAAGTAGAAGAGTTTATTTTAAGCTTTTAAGGGTGAAGTTGACGTAAGTGATGACAAGGTCCAGGGAGTGGGTGGCTTTATGGAAAAGGTGCAGGTCACTGATTTGAGAAGTTCAAGCAATCAAGAGACCAGGATATCGGCTGGGTTACCCACATGGAATTTTATGTAACCTTGGCTTAAAGGTGGGACTCGGGGAAGGGGGAGAGAAACTGTAAGTCAGGTACCAAAGTCATTGGAGAATGTATGCAACGAATGAGAATGACACACATGGATGGAAAGCATCGGAAAGCGATGCAGTCTGACTGTGTGAACATGCATAAAGGCCAGAACTGAAAAGCGAGGAAGCCAACTGCTCCTCATGATGCAAACTGAGGCTGGTTGGTGAGAAAAGACCATACAGCCAAGGATGCTAAATATTTCATATCGCTTAGGAGTCCAGTATAGTGATAAACTGTCCTATCCTATGTTAATACTGTCCCTGTTAAGAAACACAGCCACCAAATTATTTAGAGTGCTTCCTCAAAGGAGCATGGCTATCCTAAGTATCACAGTTCTATGCAGGTCCTCTCCCCCTTTTAACATGCTCTCCAGACCTCAGAAAGATCACCTGTGTCTTCCTCTACCATGTACATACTTTCGTCACAGTACAGGTCATCCTTCCACGTGCTTATGTGTTCAAATGTCACTCTCATATAGGTATTTCCAGGGTTGTAGCAAAGTGTAGTGATCTTTTCATGTCTGTCTCTCAACCCTGTGTAGGCATGCATTCATAAATGTTATTTGTTAAACAAGAGACTTCGCACAGTCACCAAATTAGAAGGCAGAGCATAAAAAGAATTTTCTACCTATGAAAATGGGTCATCAGGCCTTTAAGTTCTGACTATAAAGAATGATTTTCTGGGGCACCTGGCTGGGTCAGTCAGTGGAGCATCTGCCTCTTGATCTTGGGGTCGTGAGTTCAAGCCCTGTGATGAGTGTAGAGATTACTTTTTTAAAAAATGACTTTTTTTTGACATATAATGTATTGTTTGTTTCAGGGGTACAGGTCTGTGATTCATCGGTCTTATTTAATATCCAGTGCTCATTACAACACATACCCTCCTTAATGTCCATCACCCAGTTACCCCATCCCCCTACCCTCCTCCAAAAAAAAAAGATTTAAAAATAAATATTAGAAAGGAGATACAATATTTCTTCACCAACTTGCAGCATAACACTTCTAAACAACGTCTATTAAAAGAAGTCATGGTTGAGACCTCAAAGGGAAAAAAACAGGATTTGAATAAGGTTGCTAAGTGAACTTGTAAAATCCTTTACCTTCAACATACCAAACTACCAACAATAATGAATTAGCAACATTGCATTTGTATTCCTTTTCTAAAAACTTGAGGGATCTACTTGCCCTAGAGTTTAAATGTGATACTTACAAATTCACTTTTGCTGTAGGTAAATAACCAGAGAAGGTTTTAAAACTTTGTTTCTGGTTTACTTTCAAGTATTCCATTCCCTTCTGATTTTATTATTTTGATTTATATTTGTTTTACCCAAATCTCGGATTTTCCAAATCATACATACTTGATATAAATTCTTAAACATGTGGAAAAAGTATACAAAACAAAATGAATGTATCCTAGGATTTTATCCTAGATGAAGTCATATGAAGTTACAACTGGTGGGGGGTGGGGGAGGCTAACAGACCAGGAAGGGGGAGGGGGTTTACTGTGATTTATTTATAGGGAAACAAAAAGATGGAGAAAAAAAGATGTGAAAATAGAAGTTTTATTTTATTTTTTTTTAAAGATTTTATTTATTTATTCGACAGAGAGAGACAGCCAGGGAGAGAGGGAACACAAGCAGGGGAAGTGGGAGAGGAAAAAGCAGGCTCATAGCGGAAGAGCCTGATGTGGGGCTCGATCCCATAACGCTGGGATCACGCCCTGAGCCGAAGGCAGACGCTTAACCGCTGTGCCACCCAGACGCCCCAGTAGAAGTTTTAAAGAAAAAGTTTTTTGAGGTGGTACAAAGCACTACCACTAGGTACTTTAAAAAAATTCTTTAGCTATTGAACTCAATGAACATATTTGTTCCAAATTTAGTGATAAATATCACTCCTTCACTTCTCCAAAACTGTACAGGAATAAGCCTTTAATCAATACACATAAACTTCTGTAAAAACCTCATAAAATGAATTATTTCATCTGAACTCATAATGTCTTGTGGGCCCTTGGCCTTATTCTCCTTTGAGTTTGGGGCTTTGGGAAAGGATACATTTACACAGCCTGTGCAAGGGAGTAAGTACTAAGAGAAGTGAACACTACTCCCTCCTCATTATTGCACAAGCTGTGACTTATAAAGAATAAAAATTGTGTTTTCTATGAAAAGATGCCCTGAGAAAAGCAAACTAAGAGTGGAAATTCAGAGAAGTTAGTGATTAATGTTCATTCAATAATAATATGCTGTAATGTGATACAGAGCTTTATTTAGTGGCAGAAATTTTAGCGGCTATGTATTTTAGTCTTTAAAAGTTGGTATATAGGCATATAGCCTTTTCAGAATTATGTGAGGAAAATAATATCTATAGTCATATTTAAGGATTAAAAGGATTTTGAACATTCTAGTTCTATCATGAATATAAAATAACTGCCTACACCTTCATGTTTAGATAGACCATTCTGTTGCTTCAGGGTAAGATATTTTTTGTTGATTTTCCCAAATCCTTTTGGATGATACTTCAAATGTTGTTAGCTTTTCTGGCCACGGCAGAACACGTAGCTGATTATCACCAGAAAACAGTCTAGAACTCTATAATAATTACTGTTTCCCCTTAAAGTACAGACCTCATCAGACATACTATAAATATAGTTGGGATAATCTCTTTAGTTACATTATCTTACACTTAGCCACCCCAAAACTTGAACAGTTTTCTGTCCATTCACGGAGTTTCAAAATATCTTTCAATTATAGTTTATTTTCATCATTGATAACTCAGACATATTTAATATTATTTGTAAATTTGGAAGGATGGCATGTTTAATCACCTCCAGAATACACATAAAAATTTAATAAAGATATCAAATAACATTTTCCCAACTTTTGTTAAAATGAAAATCTCTGCATATTAATCAGTGTTCCTATACTTTTGCTAGTTAAAAAAAAAAGTTTGATGCCTTGTTAAAAAGTCTATGCCAGCATTTCAATTTTTACTATACCTCTTCAAGGAACAAAATGTACCACACACTCGATGACAAATAATAACACAGAAAAGATGTTTGGAAACAAAGATGACTGTTTTGTAACAATACACTCCTGAATGCAAAAAATGTTAGCAAAATATTTTTGTAGTGTTGATACTATTCTGTTTTATGTCAAATTCAAGTCAAACACAATTTTTTAAGAAGTTGTATTTGTAATGCAAAATGAAGATTTGCTGAATTCATTCAGCAGATATTTACTGAGCATTTACTACATGCCAGGCATTGTTCTGGGTACTGAAGATTTAGAAATAAAAAAGACAGGAATGGTTCCAACTTTTACACTACCAAGAAGCTTGTTTTATCTTGAATCATTCACATTAAAAAAGACATAAACCAGCAATAAGTTAGATAGTCACAAATGTCATAGAATTGGGGTTGAAAGGAGCTCAGAGATCACATACTATATGTTATCAATTCCAAGATGGACATTATTTTACATTTTGACACTGTGAAATCAGCCACATCTTACAATGTGGTCAGACCAGGCTGCACTCAAGGGAAGGATGTCACTGACTGCGCATGTGCATCAAAACTCATGGAACAGTGTCAGAGGCTTGGAAGAAAATATGCAAGACAATGGTGAAAGCACTCTTAAGGATTCTTGATGATTCAAGATTCAGTAAAATGTAATAGTTGAAAGTGTTCATTTCTTGTAGGAGAGGAAAATGAAATTCAGAGAGGTTAAATGACTTGCCCTGATGTACAAAGCAGGGTAGGTAGTACCAGAGTCCAGGTTCTAACTTCTATTCTTATTCTTCTACAAAAGTCTTCAAATATATGGCAAGAAAGCCTCTAGAATATGGCTCTAGTTTTGGAACCATGGACAAGGAACTTAATCCCTCTTTGCCTCAGCTTCTCCATCTGTAAAAAAAGGAGTTTAACAGACCTAACTCATGATACTGTATTAAGCAAGATAATGTATATATAGGACTTAACACAGAGTTTGGCATATAGTTAGTGCTCTGTAAAACTTAACTATTTGAGATCAAACTTTACATTTGGTAGGAAATTTAAAGTGACCTACTATCCTACAAACATTGCTCACTATATGAAGCCCACATCTAGTTATTGATTAAAATACTGGAAAATAAATAGACTGGTCAAATGTTTGAGCTGATTAATACAATAAAAATTTCCACCTTAACAATGCTTTGTCCAGGTCCATATGGTACTGTGCCAAGAACCCAGTAGACCTACCTGCAATAAAAACCATACAAAAAATAAGAATTGACACCAACTATGATTATCAAGTTACTAAGGACTCTACTGTGTACAAATGCATAAATACAATCTGAAACAAATAAACAAGAAAAAATATTCAAAATGTAAACAGTTAATTTATTTTTGTTTTCTATAAAATACGATTACAATCATGTATATTAATACTTGTACAAGAACCACAAGTTTTGGAGGTTAAAATGTACCATAAGGAGACATGATTTGGTCAGAAGTGAGAGTACTAACTGTTCATGATCAGTATATTACTTTACATGTTGTAAAGCACCTTCTCATCCATTAGCAACTCAGTGCCTTGCATACAGTATAACTGTAAAAGTAAATCCCAGGGGCTTTCCAATGTCATTTTGTTTTCTGTTCAAACAATGGCATGTTTAGAGAAGGGGTAAATGTCTACATTTCTTTTTTAAGTCTTTCTGGTCAGCTCTTTTAATTTTGGGAGTTTAAGTGAAAATCCAAATTTTAGCACACCGTGCTTATAGGGTCAACTTTACATATTAGTTTCTGTATTTTTTTAAATAAAAATAACAGTCTATATGTATATTTTACATTATGAGTTCATTACATATTTCAGACAAATAAAAATGGTTTCAACTGAGATTCTGAATGCAACAGATACACAGTTAAGCACTTAAAAAGTCGTTCTAACTATTAGGAAATGTTAACCAATCAACTCACATTTGTTCCTGTTTCACCTGAAGACAAATACCTATAGGCCACTCTGCAAAGAGAATTAACTTGAAATAAATATATCTATATTTAGAATTACTGTATTTGCAGAAGCCTCTCACAATTAAAGTCTTATCATGAGGTACAATTCTGGTGTCTTCGTGTTTCATCGTGACAATTGCACAGTAGCAAAGTGCAACAATTTTCTAAGTATTTTAAACATTAGCATATTTTCTCATAACAGTTATTTTAAGAATGCATTTGTTTTAAAAAATCTCACAAGCAGTAACATGTTATCCAAATTTAAAACTTTAAAGAAAACCAACCCAATAATCAACATGTATAGTTGCCCTATTAATTCTGAAACTTAAAGCTAACATTATTAGTTTGCTTATGTTTGGGACTTTTAAACCAATCGCATACTTCACTATACACATCCTGGATATTATCTGAGGATCAAAGTCTAATGCTGAGCATAGCTGGGTCAGCAGGGAAGAGCCCTATGGCCAAATGTGAGAGCCCCACGGCAAGGTGCACGTCAGCCAAAACGACAGAAACGAGACTCTAATGCGGGCAGCAGCTCGAGGCTGCCTGCACTTAGTGGGGCGCTCCAAAACTCTGCTGCCCCAAATTTCCCACAGCGCCCCACCTCTCTCCGTCCTAGGCTCTGCCCCGCCCCTTCCTCCTCGGCAAGCGCCCGCACTGCCAGGGCTCGCATTGCCCGCGCCAACTCCAGGGCTAAGCCGAGTGACAGAAACCAAAAGCCCCGCACACAAGGAAGGCCCAAGAAAGAAGCGAGGCCCCACCCTGCCAAAAGGAGCTACTCCTCTAGAAAAACTTGGCGGCAAGCTAACAGGAAGCGCGGAGGCGCAGTTCCTAGGACGTTTGGGGCACCCTGCCGCCCAGTAATCTCATCTTTTGTCCTTTGACAGGCCTCCTTGAAGCCCCAACTCTGAGCGCTTTCCGGGCAGCTCTTCACTCGATCTCTACTGCGGTCCCTCACTGATGGCAGCCATGGTAGTCACATCCGGGTATTTCGAGGAGTCGCGACCTGAGTCTTCCGGAAGTGACGCAAGCGCGGAGGGATTTGCGTTGGGCTGAGGTGAAGGGGCTCCGGAAGCGGGTCCGGTAGAGACGCAGGCGGTGGCGGGGAAGGTTTGAGGGTCTTATTTACCACCACTTTTTCGTAACGGGTTTTACGTGTCGTGTTGTACGCAACACCAGCATTGCCGTGCCATTTAAGTTCTCTCTTCACAACAGGTCCAGGAGGAAGAAATGGTATAGTTTCCATTACGGGGAAATTAGGGCTAGGAGAGGGCGAGTGATTGTCTAAGATAATACAGCTCGTATTGGAGCTGGCCTAACTCCTCAGTTTGTCTGTGGAGACAGTGCTTTAAATTTCCTCGGTAATGCTTCCATTTCGAAAAACCTCAAATCCCTGGTGCTTGCATCCTGGCAGGACACTCTGCAAGGGCGTTCACCTTCAGCTCAGCATTGTTGCCCATGGAGTAGGACCAAGCAGCAGCCACCGTGGTCTTTGCGGTGGACACAAGGCCGGACCGTGTGCCAGGGTCACCTTCGCTAACCCAATGTCTTGTGCTTTCACTTGGTCTCCTGCCCCTTGACTCTGCTCATGGAGGGTTCTTGCTGCCCTCGACCGCCGGTTAGCTGAGGAAACTGGCACTGACTGTTGGGCGCTGGGAAACATTTTAACTCCTGTCAGGCACTTGTAAAGTCAAGACTGCTCAGACGGCTCGAGGCCTGTCATCATTGACGAATAGTCTCCAGCCATAATAAAGGCCTGACAGCTATTATCTTGGGACTTTCCACGAAATCAGCTGTTTCTCCTGGTTTCCGTTCCTTTAGAATATGACTGAGGAACCAATGCTTCGATCTTAATTCAGCGTTAGCTATAACCAGCTCTCAAATAAAAAAGTGCGAATAGCCCCTCAGGTCATTTTTTCTTTTTTCTGTTTTTTGTTTTTGTTTTTTTGTTTTTCACAGAGGCCTTCGGGTGGGGAAATAGCCACACCCCCCAGCACCTGCATAGAACAGGACCTCTCAGATCCCTAGGTGTCGGAGTCCCAGGGACACCCCATCCTCAGGGTAGGTCAGAGCCCAGTGCTAGAGACCATGGTGGCAAGGTAATATTTTTGTAAAAACAAATTATGCGTAGAAAAAAATACATCAGAATGAAGAATGATAATGTTTGAAGAGTGATCGTTTAATTATTTTAGTTTCTTCTCTCTTCTCTTTATTTTCCGTATCTGCTACAGTTCTTTTTAAGATAGGGAAATGAACAAATTGACCACAGTAAACCTTCCTAATTGCCTGCTATTATAATGAAGACAAAGGCATGTTGTCACATTTTGACAATTGACAGTCCTTGATACAAATTACAGAGGGGAATTCTTTTGCTTGAAAAGCATTGGTTGTTTTTTTGTTTTGTTTTTTGTCAGGATATTATCAAAATACAGTTTTGGTATTGATGTTTTTCACATTCTTTTGTGTAAAAAAAATACTACGATCAGAAGTTTTTCTTTAAAAAAAAAAGAGGAGAGTAGGTTTTGGGACACTTGAAATTCTGGAGAACAAGTATAAAAAGCTACTTTTATTCTGCCTTCTTTGGGGTACAGCTTTAAATAACTTATCAGGTTCAGATAAAAGCAAAATGAAGGCTTCTCTATTCTATTTCTGTATTCTACTTCCACTATTGCTTTTTAGCAACCTCTCAAGCAGTGGCACTATAAGAAATATAGTGAAAAGATAGAAGAGAAAAATGAGAAGGGATTGGGGAGGAAGAAAATGTAAAGGAGTAAAGGAAAATGCTGATATTGGGGTTGAGGTTGCTTTGAAATTCCAAGGTAGCATGTAACAACCCTTTCATCCAAGTCCTGGCACCAGGCCAGTTGCCCACTCAAACAGATTTGCATATACAATGTCCCCACTCACACATTGAGCACCCACTATGATAATTCTTACCAAAATTTCAGCTTTATGCTCATACAAATTAGACCTATATTTTGACAAAACCTAAAGTGGATTGAACAACAAGAACTGTAAAGTAAAATCCCATAGTTTTCCCTGGTGTTCCCTCTTACCATATCATTCATTCATCCTAGGATTAGTAGCATAAGTGGATATGGAACCGGAAGTGTTGCCTGCTGCATTATAATACAACAACTATGAACACCAAATGAGGTCCTGACAAGATGCTTGTTTTCAAAGGAAATATCATCATGTTAGTCTGGGCCCTCTAAAAATGAGTTGTTAAGATGACATTAAATGTGCAAGAATTTTATTAGAAGAAATACTTGTGAAAGAGAATGGGGAGGGAGCCAGGGAAGGTTGGGAGAGCCATCAGACTGATGGAAGTCAGACGCAGTGAAGGAGGTGGAGAGAGGTTGGTGGAAGTGTCCTAGACTGCTGTACAGTCTAAGGAAGATTTGGCAGGGCTGTTGGGAATGCTCAAACCAAAATTGGCATCAGAGGAGTCCTCCTAGGAAGGAGCTTGCCTTATCTGTGCTGCACTCAAGTCACTGGTCGGAGCAGCCCGTGGAAAGCTTGATCCTTGGTGCAAACGTGGCAGCAGATTTTAGAGTGCAGCAGCATCTGGGGCCCTTGGGCAGTTTTTCTCCCTATATTTGGTAACCACAGTCCAAAAACTGGCTTTTCAATTATTGGAGCTTTTCACCAGTTTCAAGGCTTAGAAGAAGATTATAAAAGAGGTGATTTCACGAGGAGGATTTTATGTTGCTTATTGTTATGCTTCCTTAGGCCCCTTTAAGTCTACTGAGTGGGGCTTCAATGCCACTACTCAGGGAGCTTGATATGTGTCCCTTGGGTTTTCAGAAGTACAATAGTGCCCAACCCCCATCTGAGAAATCCCAGGGTAGATGAAATAGGCCAGTGAGAAGTTTGGGCAGAGGAGTAAAGGAGAGTTGCTTGCTATATTGAGATCAGCTATGACTCCCATAGTTTGTCAGAGCAAATGATGTTCGAGTGTTTCTTGTGCACCAGATGTGTACCACATAAGAGAAAGAGCTGGCCTGGAGCTCTTTTGACTCTTGTCCAACAGGACTTCCCAGAAGGGAAATGGGGCTCCAACCAAGAGAGTCTGTGTGGTGTGGATGATTAGAAAATCTGTAGCTGTAGAAGGAGCAGTAACTGGGGAAATAGAATGTTGCCCATATAGGATGACCAGCTTGTTCGAGTTTGCTTGGAACTCTCCCTGTTAACTCTCCCAAAAGTCCTGAGTCTCAGGAATCCCTCAGTCCCAGGCAACTTAGGGTGATTGGTCATTCTGCATGTCACAGGAGTTGTAGTCAGAAGGCACTCCAGCAGGGAACCTCCAAAATCTGCCAAGTCACCCATGAGAATAAGAGTCAAGTTGAAATATCAATCAGGTTCAGAATATGTGAAGCCAGCTTATGATTATGTCAGTATTAAAGTGGATTTTATCAGGAGGTAATGGGAAAATGATGCTAGAGCAGGACCTTCTTTTCCACACCATTTTTACGGAGTGTGTATAGTGTGCTCAGGCTGCCATAACAAAATATCACAGATGGGGTAGCTTAAACTACAAAACTTTATTTTCTTACAAGTCCAAGATCAAGGGTCTGGCCAATTCAAGTTCTGGTGAGAACTCTTTTCCCAGCTTGCAGATGGCCATATTCTTCCCATATCCTCACATGACCTTTCCTCAGTGTCTGCGTGAGGAGAGAGGAGGGGGTCAGAGGTATCTCTGGTGCTTTTTCTTACAAAGACACTAATTCTATAGGATCAGGGCCCCACCCTTGTGACCTTATTTAACCTTATCTCCAAATATAGCAACATTTGAGGGGTGAGGGCTTCAACATAGGAATTTTAAGGGGATACAAACATTCAGTTCATACCAGGGTAACTCTGGAACACAGAGATACTTTTCAAAGGGGTTTTGGGGGGGGATCATGAAAATATTAGGTCTGAAATATTAGGTCTGTTTCATGCCTCATACCCTTATGGAGAAGATAAGCTATAGTGACTCTGAAGCCCTTTATCTTTTTATGAACAAAAGTAAACATTATATTGTATTTAGAGATCATTTGTGACACTTTTAGAGCTCTTCAGACATTATCTTAATTATGTCAAGGTAAAGCTGAACCCACAAGAGGCCTGTGGTGGTATTTTTTGTTTTTTTGTTTTTTTTCCGTCCTGTAGAGCAGAGGAAATGCCAAGATAATGTTCACATTACTGGACCCATAGAGAAACCCACAATAGCCTGTGTACACCAAAATCAGGACTTGGATGAAACAGGGATTTAATAAACAATGGAACTATTCTATATGGTGCTGCCTGTATTTATGATATTTGACATTTTTTAAAAAGTTACAAAGGATTGGTTAATCAGAGAATATATCTTCTTGTATCTTTCTGACAGATATGAACCCAAATAGTTGCAAGACAGTACATCAAAGGCCAGTAAAATCAGAATGAAGTGCTATAATCAATTCTTAGCCTCTAGGCTAAGAGCACATGTAGGAATGAAATGTTGTTTAAAAAACACACACATAGAATTGGATGATAATGTTCATAAAATTGGATATTGGATGTCCCTAATATCTACTTGGATCTGTTTAGGAAGCAGAATTGGTTTTTAATTCCTTAAAGCTTTAGTAGTAGGAACTAGGTTTAGCTGTGAGCACAGAGTAAAGAAAGCACCAAAATAAGTTATTTATTACGTTTTTTATATGATATAAATTTATTTTTTTCTTTCAAGATATCTGGTAAAATTAACTTGGGGTTAGAATGGTGATTCATGGGGTGAGGATTCCATGCTCCTACTACCTTGTTGCCCCACTGTGTGTGATTTCTATTTTCCAAAGTCATTTCCTGGTCCAAGATGGCTGCTAGAGCTCTAGCCTTCTAGTGAACAGAAGGATGGAGATATGTAAAGAATAGCACATCTTTTCCGTTTAAGGACAATTCCCGAAAGTTGTACACAAGCTTCTACAAGAGAGACTGGGAAAGGCAATACCTTTTTTCCTAGTAGGTCAGTAGCCAGCTAAAATTAATGAGATTTTACTACTCTAGAACAGAGATCAGCAAACTATGGCCTATGGGCCAGCCACCTATTTTTATAAATAAAATTTTATTGAAGCACAGTTCTGCCAATTTTACCTATTGTCTATGGATACATGTTTTTTGTTTAAACACTCTGTATATTTTTAAATTTTAATCCCAGGGTAGTTAACAGACAGGTTATATTAGTTTCAGGTTTACAATATAGTGATTTAAAAATTCAGTATATTACTCAGTGCTCATCAAAATAAATGTACTCTTAGTGCCTTTCACCTTTTACCCATCCCCCCACTAACCTCCCTTCTGGTAACCATCAGTTTGTTCTCCATAGTTAAACTGTCTGTTCCTTGGTTTGGCTCTCTTTTTTCCTCCCATGCTCTTCTTTTGTTTCTTAAATTCCACATATGTGTGAAATCATATGGTATTTGTCTTTCTCTGACTGACTTATTTCACTTAGCATTATACTCTCCAGCTCCATCCATGTCATTGCAAAGGGCAAGATTTCATTCTTTTTAATGGCTGAATAATATTCTGTTGTATATGTGTGTGTGTGTGTGTGTGTGTCTCACATCTTCTTTTTCCATTCATTAATTGATGGACACTTGGGCTGCTTCCATATCTTGGCTATTGTAAATAATGCTGCAGTAAACATAGGGGTGCATGTATCCTTTTGAATTACTGTTCTTGTATTCTTTGGGTAAATACCCAGTAGTGCGATTGCTGGATCATAAGGTAGTTCTATTTTTAACTTTCTGAGGGACTGCCATACTGTTTTCCACAGTGGCTGCACCAGTTTGCATTCCCACCAAGGGTCTGCACGAGGGTTCCTTTTTCTCACACCCTCGCCAACACCTTGTTTCTTGTGTTGATTTTAGCTCTTCCGACAGGTGTGAGGTGATGTCCCACTGTAGTTTAATTTGCATTTCCCTGATGATGAGTGATGATCAGCACATTTTCATGTGTTTTTTGGCCATTTGTATATCTTCTTTGGAGAAATGTCTGCTCATGTGCTCTGCATTCTTTAATGGGATTATTTGTTTTTTGGGTGTTGAGTTTTATACATTCTTTCTATATTTTGTATGGATATATTTTTTAAAACAGCTTTATTGATGCATAATTCCCATACTATAAAATTAAGTCATTTGAAGTGTACAATTCATTGGTTTTCAGTATCTTCACAGAATCATTCATCTAGCTCCCAAATCAATTTAGAACATTTTCATTGCCATGAAAAGAAACCCACACCACTTAGCTGTTGTCCTTGAATTCCCCATTTCTGCCCCCCACCCAAGACCTAGGCAACTACTAATTACTTTCCGTTTCTATAGATTTACCTATTCTAGACTTTTGATATTAATGAAATCATACAATATGTGCTCCTTTGTGCCTAGCTTCTTTCACTTCACATAATGTTTTTAAGGTGGCATGTATTAGTACTTCATTCCTTTTTATGGCCAAATAATATTCCATTGTATGGATATGCCCATATTGTTTATCCATTCATCAGTTGATTGACATTTGAGTTGCTTTGAGAAAGCAATACTCCTTTATTCTTTTTAAGACACTGAAATAAAAACAAACCAGCAGGTAATCTATTCTAATACATCAACAGTTTTAAAACATTACCTTATGAATTTTGATAGGACTGACTGATTTGGGCAAAAATATTTTGTGAAAATATCAACAATCTAAATAAATGTGGTTAGGATTTAACCAAGGTTTATAAGAAATGATATAGTACTGCAGCTATTGGCAGTCCCTATTCAGAGTTACATATGACTCCCAAATTATCTGTGGAGGGCTTCTCAGCAATGCTTAAAGATGCTGTTGCTTATAGATTTTGTGAAGATAAAGACATGGGTGACCCAGAAGACAGAGTCAGTTACCCTACTGACAATGTAAAAGTTCTCACCATGTATGTCCAACACTGGAATCTTGCATCATTTACATTATTCTAAATATATTCTGTGGAGGCAAGAGAATTCAGAGCACCAGTTTGAATATCATATAGGTGGTTTTTTACAAACCATCTCCCTTACTACTCCCTCTTTCACCTAGGACAAACTTGCAGGTAAGTGCACAGGCTCTATGATGGTTCTAAGAAGTCTTCTATAAAGCTGAAAGGGGCAGCTTTCTCTAATGTTTAACCACCATCCCCAGCTTGAGACTCGGGGAGCAGAAGTATAGCAGTGAGATAGAGTGAAGCTGAGATACTTAGAGAAGCTAAGGTAAGAGACTGTGGAAAGAGATCTGAAAATTTTTACCTCTCTGTTTCTGGGAGTTTCTGGGAGACCCAGTATCATTTCTGTCCTGTCAGTGGTTATGTGTTCAACTTTTCCTTTCATTACAAAGGATATCAAACCTTAATATTTTTCTAATAAATCTATTTTTTCAGACAGTTTGTTTGAAACCAAAAGAAAGACTCAATGCATGCACGAATGTTGCAATAATTAACTAAGCGGGGGGGCGGGGTTCTCTTTCCACCTTAGAATTCCCATTACACTGAGTTAACTATTCTTAACAATTGGTTTAGTATCTTCCCAGATTATTTCTAGGTATTTTACACATATGAAATACCAACTTATATTTACTTTCATTTATATCTGACTGTTTTATTTAGCAGTGTTGTGGAATTCTTTCCATGTAAGATAGAGAAAATATCATCTTTTTAATAGGTATATAATATTTGGGGCGCCTGGGTGGCTCAGTCATTAAGTGTCTGCCTTCGTCTCAGGGCATGATCCCAGAGTTCTGGGATTGAGCCCCACATCAGGCTCCTCTGTTGGAAGCCTGCTTCTTCCTCTCCCACTCCCCCTGCTTGTGTTCCTTCTCTCGCTGGCTGTCTCTATCTCTGTCAAATAAATAAATAAAATCTTTTTAAAAAATAGGTATATAATATTCTATTGCATGGTGTGCCCCAGTTTATTCAAAGGATGTTCCCAATTTTGTAAGTATTACAAGACAAAGATATAAAATTATTTCATTCGTTTTGCAGATATTATTGTTCCCATACTATGTGCCAGGCACTTTTCTGGGCAAGGTAATTTCTGCAGTTTCTTTTTATGGGGAGGAGAAAAAATAAACAAGAAAACAAATACATGTGAACTAAATAATTCACCTAGCAGTAAGTTCTGTGAAGAAAATTAAACATGGATATTTGATAAAGAATGAAAAGTGTGGGTGTAGAACTTCTTTAGATGGGGGAATCTCAGCTGTTTCTACAGGGTGATATATGACCTAAATCCTGAGGGATACAAAGGAACCAGCCTTGTGAGATCATGGCAGTGGGAATACCAGGAGCATAGGTCCGAAGGCAATAACAACTTGGCAATTTACAGGAAAAGAAATGAGGCCATTGTATCAGTTACAGTTCTTAGTTACACGCAGTAGAAACAAGTGTAACAGTTTAAGGAGAAAAGGAATTCACTGAAAAATACTGGGCAACTCACAGACTCTCTGGGATGGCGAGAGAAGCTATCTCAGAGACTATCTGGTCAGATGAACTCCCAAAATCCCACCATAGAACTGGTCTAGTGGGGCCTTTGCTGCTGTGACTGCTGGTTGCAGACACTGTGTTAACCACTGCTGGCTCTGAAATTTAAACTTCCCTGCCACCAATACCCTATCCTTATTTGCAGTACCAGTGTTTAATTTAAAGCCTATAGAATTGACCCACTAATGTAGACCTTATGTATGTATCTTTGCACATTTGTACTGATATTTCTTTAACTAAATTCCTGGAAGTGTTGGGTTTAAACAGAACACATGTAATTTTTTAATTTTTTAAAAAATTTTTATTTTCATTTAATTTTTTTAAAATTTTTATTTTTTTCACTAAATCACATTCCCTAAGATGTGATAGTGATTTACACTCCCACAACACAGTATACAAGTATACCAATTTCCTTAAAGCTGCATCAATTCCATATTTTTGTTTTAGAATAGTTTTGTAAAGGTGGATACGCCTGGGCTTGACTCTGGCTCCGTGACTTAGTAATTGTGTGTCATTGGGCAAATTAGTCCACTCCCTGGGTTTCATTTACCTTGTATATATTGTGTGGAAGCGATAACCCTGTTGCTGAGACTGCTAGTTGTCTCCTAATATCCATTCTTCCCTTTTTCTATATTCATAAGACCCCAATTTTTAGTTAGATCCATGGCTGTCCAGAAAGAGTACTAAGTTACTAGCTTCTCTTAGTCGTAGTCGGCATCAAACGCTATGGAATGGGTGTTGCCTGTCAAGACAATACTAGAGATAGTAGTGAGGCACATTTTTTTTTTTTAATTAGGATCCACACCCAGCACAGAGCCCAATGCAGGGCTTGCATTCACGACCTTGAGATCCAGACGTGATCTGAAATCAAGAGTCAGACACTTAACCGACTGAGCCACCCAGGCGCCCCAAATAGTGAGGCCCTTTTTAAAGAAATGCTACGTCACAAGCATTCTTTATGGTATAGAGAATAACACTGTGTAGAAAAATTCAGATATTTATACTTCTGAGTTAAGGGGATTGAAAATAGACTCTGAATGTGAAGAAAAAATTTAAATATCTTAAATGATTTATTTTGCTTACATATCCCTTTTTATATATGGACAGAAGTAATATCTAATTCGGTTCATGTCTAAATTAATAAAAAAGTTATATTTCAATAAATACACAATAACAATTCTATATGATAAGAAAGTATAGTCACAATTTAATTGGAAGTGTTTTTTTTGTATTCTTACATTCATTTAAAATATAAACAATAATGGTCTCAAATCTTCATTCTTACTATCTTCTATAGTAACAGAACTCTCAAATATAGTAGGGCACAAGACTGCCTAAAATAAAGATTCAGCTTCCCTTGCAGTTAGATCATGTAACTTAGTTCTGGCCAATGACACATGAGCATAAGAGATGTGTGCAGATCTCAAGTCATGCCTTTAAAAGGAAAAGTAGTGCCCTATCCTTCTCCCTCTCCCATCCTTACTGATTAGAATTAAGGTATAGTGATGAGTCATGTTAGGCCATAAACCAAGGGTAGCAAACTCAAAATGACTGAGCAATGAGACAGAAGGAGTTTAGTTCCCTAACACTGTAAGTCACCATACCAATCCTAGGTTGCTTAAATCTAGGTTGTTCCATAAGGGGAAAATAAATTCCTGTCAAGTATAGGCTGCTGTATCCTGGGTCTCTAACAGAATCTGAACTTATACCCTAATGAATACAATTCACTTCTTGAATTGTGGTGAATATTATTAAACTAGATGACGTATATAAAATATTTAGCAGAGGCATGTAATAAATGTGTGCTAGAGTAACTTGCCCTAAAGTCTCAAAACAAGCCATGGCAGCTTTTAAAATTTAGTTAAATTTCTGTTTTTCCTTTGTACATTTAAAAAACACGAGCTGAGCATTTACTATGTGCCAACTACTGTGTTTGACCCTGGGTACAGAATGGGGAACAGATACAGTATGGAGTAATAAAATACAGTGAAAAGCCAGGTGCTACAGTACGGGTGTTTACTCTCCAGGAGCAGGTCTTGAGATGAAGGAAATGTCTGATGTTACTGGTTAAGAGTGAGGAGCAAACAGACATAGGGAGCTCAGACACCAAAACTGGCAGCCCATCTTCACCCCACGGCCCTTTGTATAACACAGACAATAACCCTGAGCAACTTGCTTTCATCTCTCCTACCAAGAAGGCTACACTGAAAACTAGCAGGAAATCATAACCACAAGGATAAGTTCATACTAAATTATCACTAGCTACTTAAGGACTGTAAACTCTGAAAGAAAAACCAAATAGGAAAACTTACACTCAGTGAAACAACTAATAGCTAATAAAGTAAAATTAATATTTTCAGATAAGAGGGCATTGGATATATAAAGCAAGAACAAATGACTTTTCAAAAAATACTTAAAGATTTTTAGAAATGAAAAATATAATTGCTGAGAATAAAAGCTTGGTACATGGGCTGAACAGTAGAGTAGACACAGCTGAAGATTGGTGTAGTGAGCTGGTCCATTGGGCAGCAGGAGGGAATGATAATAAGATAAGAAGAAGAGCTTACTATATATAGTGCTTACTGTCTTCAAAGCATTGTTCCAAGCTATTTACAGATCTAAAACAACTCATATAATTCTCATAACAAGCCTGTCAGGAACGCAGTAGGATTATTCCCATCGTACTGATGAGAAACATATGGCACAGAAAGGATTATAACTCACCCAGTGTCACACATCTAATAATTAGGAGAGCCAGGCTTTGAACCCAGGGGCTGGTTCCAGAGTCTTTTAAGTACTAGGCTATACTGAGATGATGGAATGTTTAAATGAAATATTGAGACACATAAAGGATCAGTCCAAAAGCATTAACATCCATGAATTCCGGGAGGAGAGAATACAGGGACTAGAGGGGAAAAAATAGATGAAAGACACAGATCCTTAAATCGAAAGCATCCTTCCTAGTAGAATAAATGAGAGACTTGAACATTGTATGGTGAAGCTTGAACAAATTGTAGTGAAATTTTAGAGACTCAAGAGTGAAAAAACAATCCTGAGAGAGTAGATCTTAACTGTGCTTGCAGGAAAAAAAAAAAGGTAACTATTATTTGGGATGATAGAGTTGTTAATCAGCTTCTTTGTAGTAAACAATTCACAATGTATACATATATAAAAACCATCATGTTGTACACTGTATACAATTTGATTTGTCAATTATACCTCAGTAAATCTTGGAAAAGAAAAAGTTATCAGAGATAACCTACAAAAGGGATGAGAATCATTGAAGTCAGATTTTCATCAGCAATACTGAAATCAAGAAAAAAAAAAGAATATCTTGAAAATGTTAAGAAAAAGAATTTTGAACCCAGAATTCTATAGTTACCCAAAGCTTCTTCCAAATTCATTGGTTAAAAAAGAATATTTTAAGACATCTCAACAACTCAAAAATTGATCACCCACAGATCCTCTCTGAGCAAACTGCCAAAGGAGCACTTCTACAAAGAGAAGGCAGTGAAATACAAGAAAAGAGGTGGACATATAATTGGTAAAATTTATTGTTAAGCAAATATTATTTGTAAAATGCTTCTCAGTAGTACTCGGCATATATACTCTAAATGATATGGATGTCACATTGTATTTTCCAAAAATGGGCGTAGGAATGCTTTCAGTTCCACATGCTTTTCCAGAAACTTGTCACTCTTCATCCAGAGGTGTAATTTACTTCCCCTCCCTTTGAAGGTGGGCAGGCTTGTGACTGCTCTGACCAATAGAGTGCACAGAAATAATGCTCTGTGACTTCTGAGAGTAGGTCATAAGGATAGAGCATTATCCTTGCTCTCTCTTTTTGGGAAGTTTGCTTTGGCAAAACCAGCCACCATGCAGCGAGGAAGCCCAAACTAGTTTACAGAGAGAGGTTGTATGGAGAAGCCAATATGCAAAGGCAGGTCAGTGCACCTCCCAGCCAGCATACGCCACCAGACTTCTAAATAAATTAACCATGAGATGATTCTAGTGCCCAGCCTTTGAGTCTTCCAACTGAGACATGAGACATTATAGAGCAGAGGCAAACCATCCCCTCTGTGTCCTGTCTGAATTTCTGAACCACAAAAATCATAAACATAAAAATGTGTTGTTTTATAACATTATGTTCTGGGGTAAGTTTTTCACAGTCATAGCAACTGAAATAGCCAGTGTGGTAGGTACTCTATAAGTAAAAGCATGATATGTTTTTTGTCATTTTGGGAGAATGAAATAAATATTGATGAGCTCTAGGCATGATAGAAAAAGGAATAAGCTTAATAAAGTGTCTGATAATTAAGGATAGTTATTAAGTGAAAAGAGGCAGATTTAATTTTTTAAAATCAGCTTTATTCTGTTTATAAGGACATCTGAAAAAACAACCATAATGAAAGATTAAATGTGAAGAAATAATAACAAATATACCAGAGACCTAGTCTAGCAAAAGATAGTATCAGACAAAATATAGTTTAATGTGAAATTATTAACAAGAGAAATAATTTCTTAATGATACATGTAATAATCCATCATCAAAATCATGACCTTTGCTTTGTCCAGCCTTCTAACTCCACATGCATGTAGAAAAACTGATGTAATTAAGGGGCAGAATAGGCAATTTCAAACCACGGATAGATTTAACATACTCTGTTTCAGAAACTGATTGCTCAGCCAGAAAAAAAAAAAGGTTATAAAAATGCTGATCTAAATTTGTATGTAAATTTAAATAAATATATGTAATACTTTGAATCCAACATAGAAAATATATTCTTTTCAAGCATGTACAAAATATTTACAAAAATTATATATTGAGACACAACAGAATCTTCAACAAACAATTTAAAAACTAATAATATGGAAACAATGTTCTCTGACCAACATGAAGTGAAATTAGAAATCAATGCAAAAAGATAGTTTAAAAATTAATTTGGAAAACAAAATCCTCACTTCTAAACAACCCAGGGTCCAAATAAGAAATCAGAATGGAAATGAAATCACTACTTATAAATAAACAGTGAGATGCAGCTAGTTAAAGAGGAGCTTAGAGGGAAATTTATGGTCTTTACATATTAGAACACAAGAAATAAATACAGTGAACACTTAATTCACAAAGCTAAAAATAATACAGAGTAAACCCAGATAATATAGAAGAAAATAATAAACATGAAAGTGGGATTTAATTATTTAACAAGACAAGAGAAAAAATAATACCATCAGAAGGTTTCTGAAATATAATAAATAGATCCATATGAAAATGTAGAGAAAGAGAGGAGGGGCAAAGATAAAGGATCAAATGAAAAAAAAACATAGCTATAATGGAGCTAAAAGTCCTAGAAGAATAAATTGAATGGCTATATTCCATAAATTTATAAAAGCTACATGAAATATATTATTTTCTAGAAAAATATAAATCAAACAAGCTTAAAAAATCTGGTCAAATAATCACTCAAGAGTCATAATCAGTATTCAAATTTCTTCTCTCTGCAATAAAGATGAAATTTCTAGGTAGGTTTAAAGTAATTCTAATAAACTTTCAAGGAACAACTAATCACTGTCTTATACAAACTGTTGAAAACATTACTTTTAAAAAAAGAGGAAACTATTCAGTATTCACGAAGCCATACAAAGTCAATGAAAAAGATTATAGCCAAATCTCACTTTTAAGCATGGGTATAAATATACTATATCAACAAATTGAATCAAACAGCATACTAAAAAATATACCCAGACCACATTTACATCAGACATTCAACAATGGTTCAACAACTAAAAATTCTATCAATGTAACTCACCATATTAACCAATCAAATTAAAAATACGACCATTTAAATAGTCAATGAATGAGGGAAACTGATGATATTAAAAATCTACTCATGATTTAAAAAGAATAACCATTTAGCAAAGTAGTATAAAGAGGTAACTCCGTAATGTTGGAACTGATACCAGTGCAAACCGCCCCCAAATATTAATGATTACATTTAGAAGTATTTGCATCAAAGTTAAGACATGATATGGATGGCTTTTGTTGTTGTTGTAGTTGTTGCTGTTGCTGTTGTTTTACCACCACTACTACTCAAGATTCTACTGGAGACCTTAATCATTTTCATATTGCCTTCACATGCATTTAAATTCTTCCCGGTCTTTCTGGCTTGATAGCTAATTTCTTTTTATTGCTGAATAACATTCTACTGCATGAATGCATTATGGTTTGTTCATCAGCTTACTCACCTTTTGAAAGCATCTTGGTTGTTTCCAGTTTTCAGCAATTATAAATAAGGCACTATAAACGTTCAAGTGTAGATTTTGTGTGAATATAACTCTTCAATTTACTTGGGCAAATACCTAGGAGGGCAATTCCTGGATCATATTATAGGACTATGTTTAGCTTTGTAAAGAACTGCCAAATGGTATTGTTTGGTGCTATTTGCATTCCCATCAACAATAAATGAGAGTTCCTGTTGTTCCACATCCTCCCCAGTATTTGGTGTTGTCAATGTTTTGGATTTGAGCCATTCTAATAAGCATGTAGTGGTATCTTATTATTGTTTTAATTTGCATTTCCCTAATGACATATAATGTTGAAAATTTTCTGTGCTTACTTGCCATCTGTATATCTGCTCTTGTGAGATATTTGTTCAGACTTTAGCTCATTTTTTTATTTGAATTGTTTTCTTCTTGTTCGACTTTAAGACTTCTTTGTATATTTGAGAAAAAGTCTCTTATCAGACTTTTACAAAATTTTTTTGGCAAATACTTTGCAAATATTTTCTCACAGACTGTGGATGTTTTTTTTCCATTCTTTTTACAGTGTATTTCACAGAGTAGAAGTTTTAAATTTTAATGAAGTCCAACTTATCAATTTTTTCTTTCACAGATCGTGCTTTTGGTGTTGTATCTAAAAGTCATTGTTGAACCCAGTGTCAACTGGATTTTCTCCTGGTCATCTTCTAGAGTTTTCGTACTTTCACATTTTATATTTAGATCTATTATGCATTTTTAGTTGTAAGTTGTGAAAGGCGTAAGCATCCTTGAGGCTAAAGAGCTGCACAGAGGGGTGCCTAGGTGGCTCAGTTGGTTAAACAGCTGCTTTCAGCTCGGGTAGTGATCTCAGGATCCTGGGATCAAGCCCCATATCGGGCTCGCTACTCAGTGGGGAGTCTGTGTCTCCCTCCCCCTCTGCTGCTCTCTCGCTTGCATTCCTTCTCTCTCAAATAAAAGAATAAAATCTTTAAAAAAAAAAAGAGGGAGAGAGCTGAACAGAGACTCAGAAGCTGCAGAGTACTAGGGAGACAGGATGGAGTTAGAGACTGGCAAATGTGGAGAAACTATCTAAATACGATGAACTTTTAGAAGAAACCACAGGAAAGCCATATCCAAGGAGTAAGGACAAAAAAGCAAATCATCTTTAACAAAGCCTAAACCAACCCTAGACAGTATTAAGATGATCTACTTGCACTGTATCTATCTGCCAGAAGAAAACTTAACTGTCTTAAGAAAGAGATAGGGTCATTCAAAACATTTACATTTTTAATACACAATGTCTGGCATCCAGTAAAAATTATGAGGCATGTTATAAAAGGGTCCACATAACCAAAAAACAAATTAAAAACAGATAGCAGAAATATCCCCACAGATGAATCATTTATTGGAGTTATTAGACAGAGAGCTTAAAATAACAATAATTAATATAGCCAAGAAAATGGTGAAAAATATTGAGAATGTCAACTGACACTTAAAGCCTGTTAAAAAGATCAATTGGTGATCTGGGACTGAAATTATAACTAAAATTAAGAAATAAATTAATGGAATTAATAAGAGATTGAATACATCAAAACAGGTTAACTAGAAGACATGTAAGTAGAAAATATCAAGATTAAAGTACAAAGAGAAAAGAATGAAAAATACAGAACAAGGATAAGAATACATACAACATGGTGAAGGGTTCTAACTTGGGTATAAATCTCAGAAGAGGAGAGAATAGAATAGTAGCAATATTTCAGAACATATTGGCTGAGATTTTTCCAAAATTGGTATAAGGTATTAAATCACAGATTTGAGAAGCTCCAAGAATCCTAGGTAGAATAATTACAAAGAATATAATACCCGGCATCATCAGAGTGAAAGACCCCTGCCACCCCCCAGAAAGAATCCTAAAAGAAATCTGAGAAAAATAAGATGTTATTTTCAAAGGAGCAGCAAATGACTTTTCAATGGAATCAATGGAAGTCAGCAGGAAATAGATTGGAACCTTTAAGTTGTTGAAAGGAACTATCTATAAAGCTAGAATTCTATAACCAGCAAAAATATCCTTCAAAAGTAAAGCAAAGTAACAAAATTAAACCAAAATAAAGACTTTTTCAGCCTTTCTCCCCCAAAGCTGAGAGAATGTATTGCAGGCAGACTTTCACCAAAAGAAAGACTGAAGGGAGTTCTTTAGAGAAAAGAAAAATGACCCCTTAGTAGACATGAGTAAGCTACGTTGGGTGCACATCTTCCAGACTTCATTAAACTTCCAGATAACTATATTCCTGGCTGACATCTTGTGTTTAACTTCAGGAGAGACCCTGAGTTAAAACCATCAAGCTAGGCCACTTCCAGATTTCTCACTCACATGAACTATATGAGATCATAAATGTTGATTGAATTATGCACTAAATTTGGGGTAATTCGCTGTGCAGAAACAAACAACAAATACAGATTGCTGAGGCCCGGAAGTGGAGTTTTACTGTAATGAAAACATAAAATATAGAGTGGCTTTGGAGCTAGGCAGTCAGTGGTACCTGGGTTAGGGAAAGCAGGAAGAGCCTTTATGTGTCTGTTAATAGAAGCCTGATGGCCTTCACAGAGACAGTAGATGAGGACTTAACTAAAAGTGACCTGAAGTCTACTGAATTTTGAAAAAAGTGGATCTTAGTTGTGAGAAACAAAATTTAGCAAACAATTGCCTGTAGTAACATGGAAGTTAGAAAACATATCAGATAAGCTGGGTGATCTAGCTAAGGAGAAATTTCAGGCCAAGTATTGAGAGTGCCTTATTTCTTCTTTTTTCTTATAGTAAAATATAAAAGGGGAGACATAAGCCAAAAATAAACTGTTTTAAAAAGTGGGTGAAGAGAGTCAGAAATCATTGAATTAAAAATTCCCAGCCTCTCTAAATGACACATAATGGTAAAATTAAGAAATCTCTTCCAAGCAAAGTTCAAACTCAAGGCACTTTCAGGAAACATGATCTAATAATGAAGTTAAAACTATTACTGTAAGGGGTGCCTGGGTGGCTCGGTAGGTTAAGTGTCTGACTTTGGCTCAGGTCATGGTCTCGGGGTCCTGGGATCGAGTCCCGCTTGGCAGGGAGTCTGCTTGTCCCTCTCCCTCTGCCCCTCCCCCTGCTCATGCTCTCTATTGGTCTTTCTCTCAAATAAATAAATAAATAAATGAAATCTTTTTAAAAAAATTATTACTGTAAAATCCTTTTGAAGGTCTCAGAATGATCCAAGGTGATGTCTTAGTAACATTCAGCCAGAGAATAGGGATTAAATGAAGTTTAAGTGTGTTTCTCCTCAGCAGTATCAGCTGAAGCCCAAGGTAAAGAAGGGTTTACCTCAAAGATATTTGTGGTGTGTCCTTTCTCTCATGGAGTGAACTCCAATAGCATCCACAGCATCTCCACAAAGTTATAAAGATATTTGTATTGGGAGAAACACCACTAATTTGGACTTAAAGAATCAGAGACAGTAACAAGGAAAAGAGGCTTTGGATTCTGAACCTTCTACAAGTGGGAAGCAAGCTGAGAAAATCATGCAACTGAAAACAGTGGAATGTTTTATAAAAAAGAAAGGATAACTCAAGTAGAAGAGGCAAGATCCCAGAGGAAGGAGCCATGAAATACAAGAATCATTTCTTTGTAGGAGTAAAAATGAGTTCTAATCACAGAACTTCGAAACTTTGCCCAGATTTCAGAATTGCTGTGAATCGTGTGTTGTGCCCATTTTCTCCTTTCTGAACAAGAGCATTTATAGCATTGAGCCTCTGCTGTACCAACCATTCTATGGCATGGAAGGGGCAAATAATTTGTCTCTTTGGTTCACATAGCTTCAGATTAAAAGGAACTGTACTCAAAGGGATTTTATTAAGGACCTACACTCAAGGAGACTCATGCACACCTGAACCTGATCTAGGTATAGAATTTTGGACTTTGAACTCATGCTGTAATGGATGAATCTTTTGAGGATGAGTGTGTGTTGCATATGAGAGGGAGAGAGTAGAATGTTGTAGCCAGCCACCAAGATGGCCTCCAGTGATTCTTGTCTCTTAGTATTAACACACTTGTGTAGTACCCTTCCCCATTGAATATAGTTGAATATATAACCAATAGGATATCATAGGAATGAGGAAGTGTGACTTCTGAGACTGTGTCATGAAACGCAATGTGCCCTCCAACTTGTGTTCTCTTGGATCACTTGCTTTAGTGGAAGTCAGCTGCCATGCCAGGAAGGGCACTAAACTAGCCCTATGGACAGGTCCATGTGACATTGCATTGAGATTGCCTGATAATAATCAGCATTATTTAGTCACCAAACATCTGAGAAAGATACCCTGGGAATAGACCCTTATCCCTAGTCAAGCCTTCAAATGACTGTAGTACTGGCATCCTGACTGCTCTCTCATGTGAGACTCTATGCCAGGAACATCTAGCTTAACTGTTCCCAGATCCCTCACCTACACAAACTGTAGGAGATAATAAATGTGTCTTGGTTTCGTCTGCTAAGCTTTGGGTAATTTCTTGCATTTATAAATAGCTAAAACATGAAAAATTTCCAAAAGTGAGGGTTTTTTTCATAATAAAAAAAAAACCTCCACAGGATAAATATAAGAAAATCATACTAAACACATAAGAACCAAGCTGCTGAAGTCCAAGACAAAGAGAAAGATTTTTCAAGCAAAATTATCTTCTTACAAAGATTTTAAGACATGTTATCATCAATGGAACAAAAATTGGATAGATACTATGACTTTTCAACAGCACAATGGTGGCCAGAAACCACGTAAAGATAATTTCAACATAGTGCAGGAAAATAATGGCCAACCTAGGATTCCATACCAAGCAAAAAGAAGATGAAATAAATATATTTTCAAGATAAAAAAAAAACATAAAAGAATTTTGTCACCAGCAAATCCACTTAACAGACATAATAAAGGGTATTTCTTTTAGGCAAAAGGAAGAGGATCCCAGATAGAAGCTTGGAGTTGCAGGACGTTAGAAAGCAAGAAATTTGAATCAATTATAAAATATATTATTTTAACGTATAAGGAGAATTAAAATATATGGACAAAAATAGCACATAAGTCAGGAGAGATGGGATTGAATTGAGATAAAATGTTCTCTATTCATTGTCTAAGAAAAGGGTAAAGTCCTAATATACAGTAGACATTAATAAGTCAAGGTGAATAAAATAAGCTATAAGTAAAGCACTTAAATAAGGATAAAAAATAAACAAATGCCAAGATGAACAAAGAGAAAAAAATCAATTCAGAAGAAGAAAAGAAAAAGAGAAAAGGGAATATAGAAAAGGGGACAAACACAAAACAAAAACGTGGTAGATTTAAATTCGCAAAGGACTGTGAGAATCCACAAGAATTTCTAAGAATAAGGGAAAGGTGGAAAGAATTTCTCACGATAGATCAAGACTTATATAAAGTTACGATAATTAAAACAAGGTTTGGGGGTGCCTGCGTGGCTCAGCTGGTTAATTGTCTAACTCAATCTCAGCTCAGGTCTCGATCTCAGGGTTGTGAGTTCAAGCCCTACATTGGGCTCCACAATGGGCATGGAGCCAACTTAAAAAAAAAGAAAGGACGGCGTTCTATTGATGTAACTATAGAGAAATAGACCAATTGGCTAGAAGGTAGTCTGAAAATAGACTACATTCATGTGGACACTTGATTTATGAAAAAAAATAGTTCTATACAACAGTAATGAAAGGTCTGTCTTTTCAATAAATAATGTTGGGCAAATTGGATATCTCAATGGCAAACAAATGAAACAACTTCTGCTTCTAAATGTGAAAAGTAAGTACCTACTTCTAGAAGGTAATATATGAAAAACATTTCTTTCTTGGGATAGGAACACAATTCTTTTGTTAAAAAATTGAGATACAATTGACATTTAACATGTTAGTTTCCGGTGTACAATATAATGATTTGATGTATGTATATATTGTGAAATGATGACCACAATAAGTCTAATTAACATTTATTACTACACATAGTTACAAATTGTTTTCTTTTAATGAAAACTTGAGATCTACTTAAGCGTCTACTTAGAAACTTTCAAATATACAGTATAGTATTATTAACTACAGTCACCGTGCTGTATATTACATCCCCAGGGCTTATTTATCTTTTAACTGGACGTTTGTACCCTTTGACCACTTTCACCTATTTCACCCAAGGCCTGACGCCCATCTCTGACAACCACAATATGTTGTTTTTATCTATGAGTTCGATGGATTCTTTTTTCCTACATGTAAGTGAGATCATACAGTATTTGTCTTTCTCTGTCTGACTTACTTCATTTAGTATAACGCCCTCAAAGTTCACCCACGTCATCACAAATAGCAAGATTTCCTTGTTTGTTTGTTTTTTTAAAGATTTTATTTATTTATTCGACAGAGATAGAGACAGCCAGCGAGAGAGGGAACACAAGCAGGGGGTGGGAGAGGAAGAAGCAGGCTCATGGTGGAGGAGCCTGATGTGGGGCTCGATCCCATAACGCCGGGATCACGCCCTGAGCCGAAGGCAGACGCTTAACTGCTGTGCCACCCAGGAGCCTCAAGATTTTCTTGTTTTTAATGGCTGAATAATATTCCATTATATATGTATATACCACGTTTTCTTTATTCATTCATCCACTAATGGACACTTAGGTTGTTTCCATGTCTTGGCTATTGTAAATTATGCTGCAATGAACATGAGGTTGAAGATATCTTTTTGAGTTAATGTTTTCATTTGTTTCAGATAAATAGAAGAGGAATTGCTGGATCATATGGTAGTTCTGTATTTCATTTTTGGGGGAACTTCCATACTGCTTTCCACAGTGACTGCACCAATTTGCATTCCCAACAACAATGCACTAGTGTTCCTCTTTTTCTACATCCTCACATAATTCTTTTTTTTTTTAAAAGATTTTATTTATTCATTTGACAGAGATAGAGACAGCCAGCGAGAGAGGGAACACAAGCAAGGGGAGTGGGAGAGGAAGAAGCAGGCTCATAGCCGGAGGAGCCTGATGTGGGACTCGATCCCGTAACGCCGGGATCACGCCCTGAGCCGAAGGCAGACGCTTAACCGCTGTGCCGCCCAGGCGCCCCTCACATAATTCTTAAACAACATAAAAAAGACAAAAACTCTAAAAGAAAATATCAGTAAGTTGGACTACGTTGAACCTGAACTGGAGTACATGAACCTGAAAAACATTATGCAAAGTGAAATAAATCAGTCACAGAAGGACAAATACTGCATGGTTCCTCTTATATGAGACATCTAAAACAGTCAAAAATATAGAATTAGACAGTAGAATAATGGTTACCATGGGATGGGGGAGTTGTTCAATGAGTACAAAGCTATACAGTTATA
This sequence comes from Ailuropoda melanoleuca, assembly GCF_002007445.2. NCBI lineage: Eukaryota > Metazoa > Chordata > Mammalia > Carnivora > Ursidae > Ailuropoda > Ailuropoda melanoleuca. Next base: position 98,184,532 of record NC_048223.1, read on the forward strand.
CAAGATGTGTAAGTTCCAGAGATCTGCTGTACAACATGGTGGCTATAGTTAACAATATGGCATTAAAAATTTGTTGAGAGTAGGTATCATGTTAAGTGTTCTTACAATAAAATAAAACAAACCACAAAACAACATAGGGAAACCTCTGAAGGTGATGGATATGTTTATTACTTTGGTTGTGGTGATAATAACATGTGTATATATATATGTCCAAACTCACCAAATTGTATACATAGGTTGTATGCAGTTTTTTGTATACCAGTTATACTTCAAGAAAGCTGTGGGAAAAGGGAGATTGAAAACAATCCGTGAAGGATGAGAATATATTTATAACACATTTAATCTACAAAGAACTCATATCCAAAATACTGTATCTAAAGAACTCCTATAAATCAGTAAGACATACAACCAAATAAAAAAGTGGGCAAAGACATAGACACCTCATAAAAGAGAATCCAGCTAGCCAATAAATATAAAGATGCTCAATCTTTATAAATTATTAAAGAGTAGAATACAAATCCAACCACAAGGCCAAGTATTAGTGTATATATGAAACCACTAGCACTCTCATACATTCCTAGTCAGAATGCAAATTAGTAGAATCATTTAGTGATGATTTGGCAAAGTATGCTAAAAATAAATATACACAATCATATGACGTAGCCAGTCCACTTCTAGGTATATATCCAACATAAATGTATGTACATTTGCAACAAAAGACATGTATAAGAATGTTTATAGCAACATTATTTGTGATTATTCCATATTGGAAGCTGTCTAACTGTCCATCAGCAAGAAGAAGGATAAATATAACATGATATATTCATACACTGTAATACTTCACAGTTATTTAAAAATTATTATCTATTGCACACAAGAAAATGGATAACATGTTGAATGAATAAATACAAGCACAGATCATACTGTATGATATCATTTATATAAGGTTACAAAATGAGCTGAACTAATTTATGGTGAATATAAGTCAGGAAAGTGATTACCTCTTGGGAGGGGAGAGTGTATGGAGATTGGGAGAGGGCATGAGGGAGTTTCTTGGATGCTGAAAATTTTTTTTTTTTTTTTACTTCTGTGGTGATTACATGGGTGTTTTTGCTTTGAGAAAATTCATTGCACTATACATCTGTGATTTTTCCACTTCTCTATATTAGAAAAAACATTTCATTAAAATGTTTTAAATGAACTCACTCTTCCTAGGACAACAACTACATGAAAACACCAGTTCTTGGCAGCCATGTTATGACAGATGCCCTGACAATATATGCTGGCTCTGCTACTTGCTTGTCCCTGGGGAATCATGTTTTCCCTGGTCTCCAGTTGAGTTTCTTACTTTTCCACCAGATCACCACTATTTTAAAAATGTTTTTGAAATCCAAGTAGCATTTTTCAGGAGATGGCACTGGGAGATGTTTCTCTACACATATAATCTACAAAAAATGTTTCAGAAGATGTTAAATTATTTGAGTTCAACAATCTATTTTCTCTGAAGCCAGATTCAATGTTACTTTTATGAAAACATTGGTATTTCTTCCAGAAAAGCTGGCCATTAAAGCAGGATTCTATCAAAACACAACTCTTCCTACACATGTGACTATGAAGATGAGAGTGAGAACACTGGCTCTGCAAAAGTCCTCTCTTTCTGGACATGTACACTGCAATAAGATATTGAATTAAACAAATGTTCTTGTAGTCTCCATATTCCTCCAGAGGAGAAAGAAAGAGACAATTATCAAAGCAAATTTCTATTTTAAGATCATTTATTACTCCAGGTCAGAGACTTTTCTAACAACTGGAATATGAACAGGGCAGCATTAAAATGGATATAGTTACCTTTCTGTGGAATCTTATTTACTTGAGATGAATTAAAGAATATTAAAACTTACTGGAAGTGTTTTCTTTGAAGCAAGACTGTAGCAGTTTACTACTAATGAAGAACAGTCTGAGTCATCAAAAAGAGATGGAATTATTCGGCAATGTAAGAGGATAGAAGGAAAGATTTGAAATGACTTATAACTTAACTTTCTCACTATTTGCCCATCCTCATATAAATCAGAGATATTTAAACAGCTGTAAAAAGATGTATACAAAATAAACGTACAACCTAATGATGGCACCACTGACACATGGTTTTTAAGATTTCGCTTTCTAAAATTCATTAAACATTAATTCATTTTCTGTTTTTCATTTTAAATCAAATTTTATCCATTTTGGGGTACTGTTTAGGTATTTTTCAGTTATTAGTTATTATCAGTTACTACACAAAGCTTTATATCCAAATGATAGGCAGGTTTACTGTTTATATATTTTTTTATATTTTTTTTAAATTGTGTTTTGCATGTGTTTTGCATTCTGTTTTGTAACATGATGTATGTTTAATATTTGATGTTCCTGTTTTCAAAATTTCATTGATCTTGAAAGTTTTAAAGAAAATACTCATCCTAGCACCCATATTTCAATACTATGTGAAGTGAAATGCAATCCTGTTTATAGGGTCATTTTATCCTGGTTTTGGAATCATTAGATTGCGTGGTATTGATTCTAGGAAATGTGTTAGGACTTTCTTTATGTCTTAAATTGTATTCAAGTTTTGTAAACACTCCATTTGTCTATTCTTAGCTTTTAAGGGCAGTAATGTATATATTAGATCAAGCCTGCTAATATCCTTACTAATTTTGTCCTTTCTGTTTCTTAGAGATTTTTATTTATTTGTCAGAGAGAGAGGGCACAAGCAGGGGGAGCAGCAGGCAGAGGGAGAAGCAGGCTCCCTGCCGAGCAAGGAACCCTGTGTGAGACTTGATCCCAGGACCCTGGGATCATGACCTGAGCCCAAGGCAGACACTTAACCCACTGAGCCACCCAGACCCTGCTTGCCCTATCAGTTTCTGATAGAGATGTATAAAAACCTCCCTCTATGATTGTGGATTTCTTGATGTTTTTCTTTTATTTATTTTTCTTTTTATTTTTTTATTTGTTCTGTCCCTTGATTTTATTACTATTTTTATTAGTTTCAGAGGTAGAATTAGTCACTCATCAGTTACATATAACACGCAGTGTTCATTACATCAAGTCCCCTCCTTAATGTCCATCACCCAATTATCCTTTTCCCCCACCCACCTCCTCTCCAGCAACCCTCAGTTTGTTTCCTAGAGTTCAGGGTCTCTTATGGTTTGCCTCCCTTTCAATTTTCATCTTATTTTATTTTTCCTTCCCTTCCCATATGTTCATCTGTTTTGTTTCTTTAATTCCACATATGAGTGGAATCATATGGTATTTGTCTTTCTCTGACTCAATGTTTTTCTTTTAATTGTTAGTTTTTGCTTTATAAATTCTAATCTTATGTTGTTAGGTATAAGTAAGTTCAGAATTGTGATACTTTCTTGATGGTAGTTCCTTTTACTATTAATTTTTAGTGACTCTTTTAAATTTCGATTATAGCTTCTGTCTTTAATTTCTATTTTGGGCACAATATTTTAAACCCATATTCCTGTAGTATTTTCTTGGTGTATCTTCCTATTCTTTACTTTCAAACTTTATGGTTTTAAGTTTTCTCTTGTAAACAGCACAGAGATGGAATTTATTTTTGTGATGTAGTCTGAAAATCTGTCTTCCAGTATCTAAGCTTAATCTACTGAAATGATTATTAATATATTCGGACTTATTTTAGTTTACCCTAGTACTTGCATTTTCTATTGATCAACTTTTACCATTGTTTCTCTCTCTCTTTTTTTTTATGCTGCATTGAAAAAATTTACTGTCTTTTTATTCCTTTCTTGGTTTGGAAACTATAGCATATATGTCTATTCTTTTAATAGTAGCCTTTTTAAAAGTGCATACATATGTATAGAATTTTCTGACAATGTCTGTAATTATTCAATATTTCCATCTTCCAAATACAACATGACCTTATTCATTGAATACCAAATCCAGCTCCAAACCCTGTAATTGTTATATAAATTTTCCGCTTCAACTTTTTTCAAAGATAAGAAAATGTTGTTTTTGAAGAGTTCATTAATTTACAGACATAGTTTATAAGTTTCAGAACTCCCCATTTTTATTAAATCTCACAACTTCTCTCTAGTTTACTTACCTTCTGGCTGAAGTTCATTCTTTGAATAGTACTTTTGGGAAGTAAATTAACTTAAATCTTCATATGATGGCAGTTATCTTTATTTTGCCCTCATTATAATAGTTTACCTAGCTATGAAGCCCTAGATTGATAGTCAGTGTCTCTTAATATTTAAAAAGATTAAGCTATTGTCTTATGGCATCTACTACAGAATTGAAAAGTTTGTTTTTAGTCTGTCATTTATATTTAATCTATCTTTTTTAGCTGAAAATTTTAAACAATTTTCTCTGTACTTTTGACATTCTTAAATTTCACTATGGTGTGCCTAGGTATGTTTTTATTTATCCTACTGAATTCTTGTAGTATATTTTAAAGTGGAGGACTCTTAGATATCTTTAGTTTAAAAAGTAGAAAAGGTTAGCTTTTGTCTGTTCAAATGCTGCTTTTCCACCGTTAACACATTTGCATACTTCTGGTACTTTTCTAATAGATGTACATCGGGGACCATCTTTTTTTTTTTTTTTAAGGTTTTACTTATTTATTAGAGAGAGAGAGAGACAACAAGCAGGGGGAGATGCAGATAGAGGGAGGCTCTCCACTGAGCAAGGAGCCCCGTGTGGGACTCAATCCCAGGACTCTGGGATCATGACCTGAGCGGAAGGCAGGCTCTTATCCCACTGAGCCACCCAGGCATCCCTGTTGGAGACGATCTATCTCCATGTGTGTTAACTGCTCTTTCATGTATTTTAATGTATTTATCTCCCTTTGCTGCATTTTGGGAAAATTCCTCAGGGCTATCTTCACAATTATTCTCTTTTCTGTTGTAGCCACTGTAGACTTTATCTGTAACATATTATTTCAGTGGCTGTTCCAGGTTTTTCTCATTGTATTTTTCTTAAAGATTTATTTATTTATTTATTTATTTATTTATTTATTTATTTATTTATTTGAAAGAGAGAGAGCATGAGCAGGAGGGGCAGAGGAAGAGGGTGAGAACCTCAAGCAGACTCCCCACTGAGCATGGACCCCCCCCCCCACACCGGATGCCTGATGTGGGGCTCCATCCCAGGACCCTGAGATCACAACCTGAGCTGAAGTTGGACGCTTAACTGACTGAGCCATCCAGGTACCCCTGCCTGTTCTTTTTAATAACATCATTTCTTTGTTTACCTTTGTGAGGCAGTTCATTTCCTTCCAGAGTGAATTTTGATTTTGTAGGTTAATATCATAGCATTAGATTACTTTATGGAATTTAGAATTTAATTTAAATCAGTGGGAAGTTTATCTTTTGTTATTCCCCTCCCCTCCCTTCTCTCTCTCTCTCTCCTCTGTCTAGTTATTTTGAAGTTGTCTTTCTGAGCCTATCCTGGCTCACAGGGTGAACAAGATTTTATATTACAGGTTGCAGGTCTTCTGTTCCAGAGTAAGTTGAGGCTATCACAGTTCCCCACAGAGCCTATGGATGATTTTGTTTTGTTCTTGGGATTTCCTAGATTTTCTTGTTCTTTCTCCTGATGTACACTTACTATTTCCTAGTTTCTATGTCTTCCTCTTTCTTGTGAGGAAGCATTATTTTAGTGTAGAATTACTTTCTTAGTAAAGAGTACAAGAGAGTAAATTTGGGAGAATTTGCCTTTCTGAAAATGTCTTGATTCCACTCTTAGTTTAATTGATAGAGTGACTGATTATAGAACCCTGTGTTGAAAAAAAATGTTAAAGGTATTTAGAATTTGAAGGTATTACTCCATTGTGGACTAGCTATTTGTGTTATTGTTGAGAACTCTGATTCTATTTTTATTCACAATCTTTTGCATGTGAACTGCTTTTTCTCTCAAAGATTTTAGGTAGTTTTTTTTTTTTTAAGATTTTATTTATTTACTTGACAGAGAGACAGCCAGAGAGAGAGGGAACACAAACAAGCAGGGGGAGTGGGAGAGGAAGAAGCAGGCTCCCAGCGGAGGAACCCGATGCGGGGTTCTATCCCAGGACCCCAGGATCACGCCCTGAGCCAAAGGCAGACCATTATTGACTGAGCCATCCAGGCGCCCCAAGATTTTAGGTTTTTTATATCCTGAATCTTACAGTGATATATCTTGGTGTGTCATCATGGTGGTCATTTAATGAGTAAATTCAGGATGGAAATTCATGTACTTCAGTTCTGGGACATTTTCTTGTATTATTTATTTAATAATTCTTATTTCTCTTTTTTTCATTTTCTAGAGCTCCTCTTAATTGAATGTTAGATTCTAATTTTTTATGTTTTCTATTTTTTAACTCTGAATTTTTTTCCATTTTGGGGAGACATTTTTTATAATTTTATTTTCAAAAATGCTTATTGACTATTTTACAGCATACTTTAAATTTTCAAGAGCTCCTTCTTAGCCTCAGGATATCCCCTTTTCACAGCATTTCTGTTCTTCTTTCATAGATGCAATATCTTTTCTTATCTCTCTGGGGATATACTTGTTTTTGTTTTGTTTTGCTTTCTTCTGCTTGCTGCATCAACTTTCTTCAGAGTTACTTTCTTGTTTTTTGTTTGTTTGTTTGTTTTTTTACAAAAAAAAGTCAATAGTTTTTAGAGCCTTTTCTTGAATTTCTGGTTATCCTTGGATCCCTACAAATTTAAAAATGAGGCAATTAATTAAACATTGATTGTATTGATTATTAACTAATGGGCTTTATTGTGGAGTCCTAGAGTTTTATTGGCAGATGCCTAAACATCAATCTCTGTATTTTCCTTGAATTCTTTCATCTCACCTGAGAGGAAGAAGGCAGTGGTATAATTTCATATGGGTATCTTTTTCATTTAAATCTTTTGGATCTTTGCCTTTTGTCCTGAGAGTCAATTTGCATATCCTTGGTTTCTTGGGTTTGAGGAACATTGGCCATCTTGGTGATAGGATTAGTTAAAGTGAAGACCTATGTTCCATGGACACATCTCTTACTTTCAGTTGACTTATTTGGTAAATGAAAAACTGTAAGGATAGTGTCTCGCTTTTCTGTTGTGGTCCAGTTGTCCCTCTAGGTTTCCTTGCCTGTTAGGAAATCTGTTAAATAAAAAATGGCTGGTTGTGGGTCTCCCTCAGTTTCCCTCTTTTCACTTTATGCCAACTTTAAGCTTTACTCTGGAAAATGTAGAAATATAATGCTATAAGCACTTTTATTGTATGTATTAAACTTACAGAATTCTACTGTTTTTTTCTCAGGTGGCAATTTACCCAGTCCCAGAGTATAAATCATGATTGGTTTAAATCAATCACAACAATCCTGTTTTCCTTTGTCATTCCTTTTGCTCTAAAGGGCAGTATGTGACTCAATCTTGGCCAATGAAATCTAAGAAGTTTATTGGAAGATATTCTTCTCCCTGATAAGAGAAGGCAGAAATTTTTTGCTTCTTTTAATATTTCTACATTTTTTCAATGATTTCTTGTTCTTGCTTTGTATATTAATGTCCCTCATATCTTTAAATATAGTTAGCATGTTCATTTTAAAGTCTAGTTTGTTTTAATTATTCTTTTTCAGATGGTAAATGTTATTTGGTTTGATACCTTTCTTTGTGTTAGTTTTTCTTCTCACAAGTCTTGGGAGCTTATGTTCCCCTTTCAGGTGATGTATATTTGGATCAGATTGAAAATCAGGCTCTAGTTAATGTGTTCCACTAGTGAGTTTCCCTTGTCGTGTGAATTACGGTGAGAGGAGTGGAAGAACCCCAGAGCTGAGAGACCAGGTGCCCAAAGCCACTGCTGAGCACTGTTGCCAACCCACTCAGTCCATTACATCATGAACAACTATTTCCTTTTTGCTGATTAGCCTTAAGTTCACCACAATAATTTTTGCCACTGCCTTTCTTTCTTACTATTAAAGAACTCTTTAGATTTTCTGAGCAAGAGCAAGGCAGGACAAACATTTCTGAGATTACTTGCCTTTAACAGATAAGATTTTTATCAGTTTTCTTTTATCATTACAGTGATCATGCAATTATCATCTGAATTGAGATACTTTTGACTGAAAAAGTAAGAGCTAGGGAAAACAGGAATAAATCAGGGCTTTTTTTTTTTTTTTTGGCAAACTGAGTTGCATGATCCCTCTATTCAACATTAATAAACCTCATGTCTGAGGACAGTGGCAAGTATGTGTACCCTATAGCACTTAGAATATGTTCCAAAATGTTTATTGAACTCTGGGCCACTCTTGTAATTTATATTGTGATAGTATCACCTGTCTCCTCCATCTCTCTGAGGCATTCTGAATCTATTCTCGTATCAATCCTAGCTGTGTTTTTGTGTAGCTTTATATTCATCCATATGCTCTCCTCTGTGTTTTCAGCTTCCAATTGAAACCTTTCTGTATCTATCTATAAAGTTTTAGAATAGAGCTTTCCCTTCTTCCTTGCATTTAATACTTTCCTCTTGAACAAGTTATGCTCTCCCTATTGCTATAGTAAACCCTTAAATGTTAGTCTATCCTGGCCCTCCAGGATTGCCTCACAGCCTTGAAATATCCTAACATCAACAGTAAGAAGGCATGTGAAACTAAATGAAACAGGTTGTTGGTTCTTTTCTATTTCATAATTGTTTCTCATTTATTACATCAGGCATCCCAGGATATAATGTAGGGACCTGTATATCCCCTTACCTCCCACTCCCCCAACAAACAACATTAACAAAACATGAACATCAGCATTAATATAACTTCAGGACCTCTGAGATACTATATATGGAAGTACTAAAGGAATATGATTATTTAAAACAAGAAAATCTAGGTTTTTGTTTTTGTTTTTGTTTGAAGGGAGAAATTCGAAAAATTTGCAGGTGGATGCAACTTGGAAACTGTAGAATAATGAGCCATAATGATCTACTCTTACAAGTTCTTCAGTGTAATTTACGGATATTAACATGGTCTAATGTCACTGGTCTCACAGAAATTAGAGTTACCCTTTAAAAAAAACTTTCCAAAAGAATCAAATCAATTTAGGTAGCATTTACTCTCAATCAAATAGCACACACATACACACACACACACACACACACACACACACACACAAAAGCCTTATACTTTTTTATTCTTTTAAAACGTCAAATAATGAAATGTACTATACATATGAGAGAGTATATAAAAAAAGTATATATAACATACATGTGTACCAGATATGTTCTTAAAAGAAATAGAATTAGCAAAGATTACATTTCCTCTTTTTTTCTTCTTTTTCTTTTTCGAAGATTTTATTGATTTATTTGAGAGAGAGAGCAAACACGAGAGGGGGAGGGGCAGAGGAAGAGCGGGGAGGGGCAGAGGGAGAAGGAGAAGCAGACTCGCTACTGAGCAGGGAGCCTTATGTGGGGCTCAATCCCAGGACCCCAGGATCATGACCTGAACTGAAGGCAGATGATTAACCAATTGAGCCACTCAGGGGCACCCCTCTTTTTATTCTTCTAAGGACTTGAATTATCTGTGCCACCTGTTCTCTTGCCCTCAGGATACAGGGATTCTTTTTTTTTTTTTTTAATTTATTTGTCAGAGAGAGAGAGAGACAGAGCACAAGCAGGGGGAACGGCAGGCAGAGGGAGAGACAGGCTCCCTGCTTAGCAGGGAGCCTGATGCAGAACTTGATCCCAGGACCCTGGGATCATGACCTGAGCTGAAGGCAGACACTTAACTGACTGAACCACCCAGGTGTCCTGGATACAGGGATTCTTATAAAGAATTTGATGTGACTGAGGAGAGGAAGAGGTACCTTAAAATATTTAGGGAAGGTCAATATAGTTTATATAGTTTAATGTTCTTCAGAGTTGAATATAGTATCTACTGAAAGAACTAAGAGAAAGTGACTATATCTTTAATAACAACTTAATAAAAATAGCAGCATATCTAAAGTCTTAATCATCTAGGAAGTTTGAGTTGAGAGGAAACTGTCAGGGATACCTATCCTAAAAAGAACTTTCTCATCACCTGTTACAGTGTCTGAAATCCCATTTTTGGAATTGCTCTGTTGAATATGAAATCTTCTAGATATTAAGAATCTCCTATTGAACTAGTTACTTCTTGAGGGCTCACATCTTATTTATTACTGCCACAGTTTCTGGCACATAATAGGTGTTCAAGAACATGTCTGCTGAATGAATATTAAATAACATCCATGCAGAGGACATTGGGAAGGATAGTTCTTGAAGCTCATGTTCGACTAACACTTGTTTGATATCTTGAAGAGAGTAATCAACCTATAGTATCTTGACCGAGAAGTGGGAACATTTTAAGCTAGATTACCAGGCTCTTGGTATCTTTATTTTTCCAATTTTGGTTGTACTTGATTATATTATTGGAAGTAGGAAGTCAGGACTTGAGTTGAGAGATCCCCAAAAAGGAGAAAGACATTTTTCAGAGAACCTTACCCTTCAAATTAAATCATTTAATTCTTTAATTACAATTGCAACAGTTATCTATATAATATCATATAATACTTATGGTATACCAAGCTATGACTAAAACTATGCTGTTTTTGTAGATATATATATTTATGTAAATATATAATAAATATTACAAATGTTATATATAGGCTTGTTGTAACTTCATTATGATATGGTGTTACCTATGATTCAGAGGTGTGAATTCCTAGAGTGAAATGTAATTCCCACTTACGTTATTTTTAGGAGAAAATTTCACTGTCTTGAAGTGATCTGCTTCATGGTACAATGACCATGAATTATACATTGAAAAGGAGAAAGAGGTTTGTAATCAAGATGGAAACTTTGTGACCATCACCATCATCATCACTTCTACCATTTATTTACACTGTGGGTGCAATGGGGTTGATTACTCTCTACAATCTATCAACTGTTAGTTATGTGTTGCATAATTCTGTGAAGCTCAGAGATCAAATGCCCTCAGCTAGTAAATAGTAGATTCAGGTGTTCAAAGGAATAACTAAAGCATTGAATTAGGTGCTGTATCCCCACTAACTATCCTTCTCAAGTACAAAATATCCTCTTAAGCTATGATTTCACTTTTTCTCCTTTGTGTTTTTTCTTTTTCTCTCTTCTAACATCTTCTTTCCTTCCTTTCCATTTCACTCCCCTTTTTTGTGCTAACCTAATGTTCAAAATCCAAAAAGAGGGCAAGAAAGTGGGTGGAGGTTGTGTGAAAAAGGTGGAGGAAGAAAAGAGGGAAGAGAGATGTTTGTGGCTGAATAATTCCTATTTACTTAAAAAAAAATGCAACGCCCCCACACGCTCGAATTCTTCCATATCATATATGCAGGTTTGTAATGTTTTAGGTGAACATATATGTATAAGTAAAAATGAAGTTATAATGCAAATACTGTGGAGGAGAGCGGTGCAATTTCTTAATCTGAAAAACAAAAAACAAAAATTACATCAAAACACAAACCAAACAACTCTGTCCGCATTCCCAACTATCATCTTTTTTGCTATTAAAAACAAAACAAAACAAAACAAGCTCGTATCCTCTCTTTACCCTATGATGTGTGTGTGTGTGTGTGACTCGTATGCAGAGGAAGACCAGAGAGAGGGGGATGATGCTTAACGCAAAATAAAATCCATTTTGTAAACGTGTTTTTTTATTTTATAATACCCCCTTTTGGTATTTACAGAAGATTTCTCCTTGTGTATTTTATACAGACATATGAGTACAAGATATAGGAATACATCCAACGTGGATTACCGCTCATTTGCCTTTTCCAGGAGGCATCGTGTAGACCAATAGACACAGTGATGAGAGCTCTCTAAGGACGGTGAGGATTTCTCAGCGCGCTTTTTATTAAAGAATGCGGAAGATCTTGTGTCGGTACAGGTTGACATTTTCAAAAGCATACTCTTAAGACAATAAAAAATGTTTATAAGCATTACATTTCTTTTTCAATTATAAACACCACATATACTCCCTAAGAAAATAACACATAAAAAAGTGAAGACAACAATTTGATTATAGTTTCATTTTTAATAATGTATCCCTCCACCCCAGTCGTTTTTTAACACAGTTTTTGCCATATTTATACACATGAAAGTATATAATATGGAAAGTAAGTAAAAAGTGACATTAATAGATTGGCTTCCAGAAACGCTCAACTAGAGAGAAGGAGAATCATACTGGCTTTTGGGAGAAACCCAGTCATAGTACTAATTGACCTCTTTGTCCAACGCAGTTCTGTGATGTTGTGGAAGGATTCCTCCGATGGGGATGAAAGTCACCCTTGTTGTAACTACAGTTTTCAGATCAGTTATTAAATATGTACACATTTGGGGCTCAGTAGGTCTTCCTGAGGGACTTGGGACAGCTTCCTTCATTGATGTGGATTGTAATGGCAGCTAAAACCTGGTAGTCAAAAGCAACAGAGGGGCGGGGGGAGACGCCATTTGCAAAGCCGGAAATGATTAAAATCCCAGGGTTGAGACCATTCCCAGTCAGTAAGGGCTTGCCAAGACCACAGTTCCTGCTTCTGGTGTCTACTCTGAAGAGCACAGAGTAGAGGTCTGTCTACCATAACATTGGCAGTAGGATCTCTCCAGCTGCTGGAGAGCACAGGGGGAGAGTGAGTCACTGGCGTGGCGGGCATCGAGGAAGCGCGCTAATTTGAGAGGTCAGCGGCGAGTCCAGCTCGATGGCCTAGTCTCGCCAGGCTGAGGGGCGGACCCTGCCGGCCTCCGTCCTCTTCCGCTCGCCTCAGGTACAGCCCGGCGGATCCCTCCGCCGCAGCGTGCGCTCCCGGTAGCGCCGAGATCGGCTTTTCGGCAATACCCGGATGGAAGCGTAATGGCCGCCATCAGGGACTCGCAGGCAATGGGGACCACGACAGGTATTCCCTATGAGCAGGGCCGCCCGGACTTGTTAGGATGCCGGGACTTCTAGATGGCCAGCCAGGGGGCAAAATGCGAGTTTGTGGGGGTGTCAGGGTCCCCTGAACCGGCTCAGGGATCCGCCTCTTGTGATAGGAAGCGCCTGCTAAATAGTCCCGGCTATTCAGCGCTTCCGCCTAACTTGCCGCAAAGTTTTTCTAGAGAAGTCGGTTCTTTTACTCGGCGCTCCTGCAGGCTGCTAGAGCTAACCTTCCGCTTCTTAGCTGGGTTTGCACTACGTTCGGGCTTTTTGAACTCTACATTCTCCCACAGCCTAGGAGCTGGAGCGGGTGCACGGCGACAGTGTGCCTCCGCGCGCCCGAGGGGAGCCGAACCCCGGAGGAAGGGGCGGATCGGGCGCGGTGTTTGGGACGGAGCGGGGCGCGCGGCGCTCGAAGCACGCACTCGGCGCGTTCCGGGGCTGGTGGAGAGAGCATGGGTACTGCTGCGACCGCACCCCTCGAGCTGTAGATTCGCAGGCCCACGGCAGTCCGACTCGACGGCGTCCCCATTGTGGGTCCAGTCTCTGGTCATTGGAGGTCTTTTTTTTTGCAGATAGGCTCAGCTCTCTCGCGCGCGCTCCCTCCTCCACAGAGTTGGCCAAAGGCGCCCTTCTTGCAGACCCCAACCACACCCAGTGGCAGATGGATTTCTTTGTAACTGGCTTTCTCACTTGTAGGGTCCATTTTGAGTCTGTTCTTAACATGGTGTCCTCATTGTCAAGTAGACAGTCTCTTCCTAGATGGATATGGTAATGGCAAATATGTAGGTGAATGTATATGAGGTAAAATGTTGTAACTCTTTTAAGTAGACCAACAAAACAGATATGGTAGCTTTAAGGTTCAGAATACAAAAGTTTAGGTTCAGTTTTCTTTTTAGGTCTAAATTTAGGGGCGTTTAGTATTTGTGAACTATTTTAGCCAAAACAGTCGTTGAGTATGTTTGATATCAAAAGCCTAAAAAACACCAGAAAAATAAAATAAGTCAATATTTAAGGAATTCGTAAGAATGCTGAACTTTGTGTGTTTGTAGCAATGGTGAAACAAGACACCAAACTGGACATCGGGGTAGGAATTTCATTAACTTAAGTGACTGTGTGTTAGGCCTAGTTTACTGTTTTTTATGCAGCCAGGGATCTGATTTAAGTGTACCTTACAGTTAGTATTCTCAGGTTGAACAGATAGAAACCATTTAAATTGACGGAGTGAAATACCCTGACATCTTTCAAAGTTTTAACTGCAAATCCATAGAAATGGATTCATTATCTTTTAGCAAAACTGTTTATGTTTCTGATATTCATAAAGAAAAACATTGCATTGTGTTTAACATCTTTCAGGGCGTTAGCATTTCATGAGGATGGTAAGCATAGTAGACCATGTTCATTTTTGTTAAAATTCTTATAAATAAGATGAGTCCCAGGTTTAGAAAACTGTTAACAAAAGGGGAGGGAGGGATAAAATGCAGGTATCTGACCTGTTTTGCACATCCAAATTATTCCTTAACTGTTGCAGTGAAAGTAAGGATAACTATCAATTCAGAACGTTATATTTGGTTTTAAGGGTAGCAACCACAGTGAAAACCTACTATGTGCATTGATTATGAGCTTTTAAATGGTTGAGTTTTTTTAAAAATCATTATCACACTTTAAATCCTATCCTATTCTTTCTTAATAGTATATGTGGTCCCAAGTTCTTGTATCTTGAAGCATTCCAGAGGATATATTTTAGCATAAATACACAATTTGTCTTTAGATTATACTTTAAACATGTCCTTTAATATACTTCTATTGTTTACTTTCTGTTTGGAATTGCTCTTATGGAAGCGTTGTTTGCTTTAGATCACTTAATACAACTTTTTTTTTTTTTTTTTTGGATGATAAAAGACTTGAGTCTTGCTCAGTTTCCTGTAGGGACTCTACTAAATGTTTTGTGATAAAGCACTATAAGTAGAAGAAAAGAATTGAAATGAAGTTGAAATTTTTATTAATTATCTGATTCCAGGTGTGTAGGCTATGAGTGTTTCAGTTCTGTATGGGGGTATTGGCTTCATGCAGTGAGCAATTTTCATGGGATGTTAGAAAGCACAAATGAGTATAAAGAGGTAGTATTGTGGTAGTAGGATATCTGGCTTGGAATCAGACCTAGATTGTTCTAGGTTTTTGATTTTGGCAAGATTCATTTTCCTGATCTTGAAATAAAGGGAATTATATTGAGCCTAAGCTCCCTTCTAAGCTTTGAGTTTTGTGATTTTTATAGATTTATGACATGTTATCATGGAGTAGCAATGTTGCGTTATTTGCCAAAAGTGCAGAGAGGTTTTCTTTTTCCTCTTAAATTTAAGCACATAAGTTGAATATGAAGCATAATTGAGTCAAGAGTATAAAAACATTTTACTAACAGGTTTTGCAGTCAGTTCTAAAATCTTGGTTTTCATTTCCAGATATCGTCTCTTTTGATCACTGTTCCTGATTGTGGCTTTGTCCAAGCATTAAATTGCGTGCCTTTTGTTCCTTGAAGAAGGAGGTATGGTAAAGATTGAGGTATTACAGCATGTAGTTTATTAAGCAGTAAGTTAATATGTTTTGATATTGGACAAAATAAAGTAAAATAGTTATGTATACCTAAGATTTCATAAGTTATAGTTTTATTTTTTGCCTAGATAAAATACTTACAGATTTTCTTTTAATGTAAGCAAAAAAATCATTTTGGTTTTATGGTTTATTATTTAATACTTCATTAGTGATCTAAAGATAATTTTAACTATATTCTTCTAAACATAAAGACAGCATTAAGGGCTTCTGGGTAATGAATGATGGAGTTATATATGGTTGGAAGATGTTTTGAAGTTGTATAAATGACCAGAAGAGTGTTTGTGTTTTGCTCTAGTAAGTGCAAAGTAATACACCTAAAGAAAAACTGAAATATACTTATATCATGATTAATGGCATCTACATTATGAATCAGAAAAGGTACTTGAGAATCACTGTGGAGTTATGACTGGTTTCCTGAAGACAATCTTCTGAATATCCTAGTGTGAACAAAAAGAAGGAAAAAAAAAATCTGCCATCAGATCCATGGTATTATAAGGAAAGCTTTGAAAATTCAGGGGAAAATACCATACCCTTGTACAAAAACATGGTTTATCTACCCTTGAAACATGAGTGTCTCTTACTGTTTGTTTTGGATAGGTACTGGGATACCACAGTATCATTTAATTCCCCTCACCAAATACAATAAGTATACCCATAAATTAACCCTAAATTAAAGATAAGATTATGTACATAACTACTAAAATAGCTGAAGTAGACTATACCAACTGAAATTATTACTTCAGTAATCGTAACCATGTTTTGCCATGAGTTTTACTAGTAGATGGCTTTGTTTTCAGGGCCATTTTTTCACAAAGGCAGGAATGTTTTATTTTATTAGAAGTTAATGTCTTAACAACTACAGTGAGTTGGGAGCAACAAAGCTTAGATACTGGGTAATTACTTAATGTTAATTTATATTTGTAATTGCTTCCTATATAACATTTGTTGTCCTCTTACTGAATTAGGTTCACATGGGTACTGTGTTGTTCTGAATAAAGTAAATGCTGAGTGCTAAGAATTTTCTTTACTGTTTGATCCAAAATTCTCAGAAAAAGTAATATAATGAAGAATGAAAACTTCAAATGTAATGAAGTAAACAAGAGGCTGCTATATGATGACTGACCAAAATGATTTGGATTATTCCATCTTGAAAAATTGTGAGCAAAGTGTGACTAAATTTTAAAACCACAATTGGTATGACTGCATGAAACAAATATCACAATATCAGAATGAAGTTGCATGACTTGAAGCTTAGGATAATTAAGTAGGTCTTAACATGGGTCTCATTTCAAGAAATGGTAATAGCTGAAAAATACTGGTTTCATGGAAAGTCAAATAATTTCACAGTGTGGTAAAATCATCACTAAATCCTAATTAAAATTGGATTGTTAAAGGTTGTAGCTGGTAGAAAAAAAATGTATTTGTTGACCTTGAACAACGCAGGGCTTAGGGAAACTGGCCACTCACACAATTGAAAATCTGCATGTATTCTTTTGACTCCCCTAAAACTTAACTACTCTAAGCCTTCTGTTGACTGGAAGCCTTACTGATAGCATGAATAGTTGATTAACATATGTTGTATGTTATATGTATTAGATACTGTATTTTTTTTTATTTTAATGTTTAATTTTTAATTTAATTTTTAATGTTTAATTTAATGTTTAATTTTTATTATATTATGTTAGTCACCATACAGTACATCACTGGTTTCTGATGTAAAGTTCGATGATTCATTAGTTGCGTATAACACCCAGTGCACCATGCAATACGTGCCCTCCTTACTACCCATCACCAGTCTGTCCCATCCCCCCACCCCCCTCCCCTCTGAAGCCCTCAGTTTGTTTCTCATAGTCAATAGTCTCTCATGCTTCATTCCCCCTCTGATTACCCCCCCTTTCCTTTTTTTTTTTAATTTTATTTTATTATATTATGTTAATCACCATACAGTACATCCCCAGATTCCGATGTAAAGTTTGGCTTCATTAGTTGCGTATAACACCCAGTGCACCATGCAATACGTGCCCTCCTTACTACCCATCACCAGTCTATCCCATTCCCCCACCCCCTCCCCTCTGAAGTCTTCAGTTTGTTTCTCATAGTCCATAGTCTCTCATGTTTCATTCCCCCTTCTGATTACCCCCCTTTTCTTTATCCCTTTCTTCCCCTACCGATCCTCCTAGTTCTTATGTTCCATAGATGAGAGAAATCATATGATAATTGTCTTTCTCTGCTTGACTTATTTCACTTAGCATTATCTCCTCCAGTGCCGTCCATGTTGCAGCAAATGTTGAGAATTCGTTCTTTCTGATAGCTGAGTAATATTCCATTGTATATATGGACCACAGCTTCTTAATCCAGTCATCTGTTGAAGGGCATCTCGGCTCCTTCCACGATTTAGCTATTGTGGACAATGCTGCTATGAACATTGGGGTGCATATGGCCCTTCTCTTCACTACGTCTGTATCTTTGGGGTAAATACCCAGTAGTGCAATGGCTGGGTCATAGGGTAGCTCAATTTTTAACTTTTTAAGGGACCTCCACACTGTTCTCCAGAGTGGCTGTACCAACTTGCATTCCCACCAGCAGTGTAGGAGGGATCCCCTTTCTCCACATCCTCTCCAGCAATTGTTATTTCTTGATAACAAATGATAATAAAGTAGGCTAGAGAAGAGGAAATATTATTAAAATCATAAGGAAGAGAAGAATACATTTACAGTACTGTATCAGAAAAATCTATGTGTAATTGGACCTTCATGGTTCAAAGCTGTCTTATTCAAGGGCCAGCTGTATATTAATTTTGTCAACTCAGTATCTCTTCATTTGGGGAGCCATCTCTCCCCTGTTATGAGTGGTTAGTAGGCCAATCATATAGTCTTATAACCCAAGCCTAGTCATCCCTATTAGCAACAGTGATTGCCTGTTAAACAAGCAGAATCTTTTTAATCAAGAATCCTTTTAAATTGATACATGAATGCTAGGAGAAACATGCTCCCTTTTCTCTAAAGTTACTAATCTGGTAGGGTGTTAGTGACATTTTTCCCCCCATGTATAAGAACCCCATCTGTAGCAGGAGAAAGTGAAGCCATATTTAAATTGGAGATGGGTGAAGATAGCATGCCAGTTTGAGTTCTAGGGACCAAGGTAAGAGGTATCCATGGTTTTCTTTTGATCCTGTCAGTTACCCTGGTGTCCTTCCCAGTCCCATGTGCCAAAATTTTGTATATAAATGAGTTTGAATTGGATTGCAGCAGAAAATGTTCTGATGGATATTTGTCCCTTATGAATTTAGTATCTATAGCTTCAAGTTGATCACATCCATTTACAGTTTGCCCTTTTCTTCCACCTTATGAAAGATGCCCATTGTTCATCATTCATATATACATTCAGTCCTTCATTCAACCTACAAACATTTGTTGAGTGTCTACTATGTACAAGTATGTGCAACTCTCTGGATAGTCAGGGATTATACCTACTAGCTGAGTGGATGATGGACTTCCTTTAATGGAGCACATTTTTATATGTTTAGGTTACACTGATCGATAAGAATGTGTTGAGAATAATCAGTGCTGTGCTCAGTATTTTAGTAATAGGAAAGAATAAAACGAATTCTTTGCCTTCAAAGTGCTTGTAGTTTAGATAAGGAATCCAGATTAACATATATGAAACAATACAAACAGCAGATAAATGAGTGTGCAATTGTGTGGTATGGATTTTAAGTCTGAGTTCTGATAGAAAGGAAATTAGGGCTGGCAGGTTTCTTGAAGGAGGTACCACTGCAAATGGATTTTAACTTATTAGTCCAGTTTTGTTAGGCAAAAAGTATGGAGGAAAGGATGGAGTTGAAAATAAGGCTGATGCAAGATAGGGAGGAGGTTGGTTTGACTGTAACAATTTGTATTTTGGGGGAATGAGAGGTAGTGAGATATAAGGTTGAGTATTTTAAATCTATGTATGAGGCATTTGGAAAGCCAAACACATTTTATTTTATGCTAAGGTGGGGATTTCTTTGAATTAAATGTTTATATTTCTTTTAGTGTGATGCCACGTCTGATGCTAAGATACAAAGTAAGTGTAATCAAGTGATGGAAATTTACTTGTGGAAAAGATCTTGTTATATTTCTCTGCCTTGAAATTTTTTTAAAAACAAGTCATTAATCTGCAATGCTGTTCTGTTTTATACATGTTATATACATATAACATATATATAAAATTAGTTTCTTCTTATTTCCCCCTTTGTTGAGAGATCTCATAATAACAGTGTCAAAACCATACCCTTCCTCTAGAGATACAGCCAGTTCAAAACTAATGTTGCAGTAGATATAAAAGCATTCTGAGAGAGATAAGGAATGAAATTAATGTTTGATTACGCATGTAATATTTGTTTTGAGCTTCAGATACTAGGAATGATGTATAGGTTAATTCTTTCATTAAATGCTGTTGTTTACTTAACCTTCTTCAGTAACCAGTTAGCTGATCTTCAACTCAAGAGAATTAACATTTTGAGCATTCCTATATACCAGGGTTGGCAAACTTTTGCTGTAAATGCTCAGATAGTATATATTTTAGGCTTTGTGGGCAGTATGGTTTCTTTGCACCTATCAGCTGCTGTTGTAACATGATAGCAGCCATAAACAGTATGTAAATGAACGAATGTGGCTATGTTTTAATGAAACTTAATTTACAAAAAAAGGCAGCAGGCTACATTTGGCCCACAGGCTGTTGTCTGTGGACCACTTATCATAGATTTAATGAGGCATTTCATTCCACAGCTTCTCCTACTCACACCTTCCCATTATCCTCCTCTCTAGTAACGATAGATCAGTTATCTTTATTATTTTCTAAGTTCACTTCTTCCATTTGTTCACTAGATCCCACCCCTTCTCACCCAGTGAAGGACATTGCTACTGCATCTCTTTGTTTTTTCTCCCTCATCATCAATTTTTCTGTTTTTGTTGGATGATTTTTGTAAGCATGCAGTCATGCTGTGATTTCTCCCAGTTTTAAAAAAACAAAACAAGAAAATAACTCTACTTCAGTTCTTCTCTTGTTCTTTTACACTAAAACTCCTTAAAAGAGTTGTCTGTACTACATCTCCATTTCTCTTCTTCCCATTTCCTCTTAAATCCGTGCTAGTCAGCCCTTCTGTGGGGCTAATCAGTGTTACCAGTGGTCTTGACATTAAGTCCAGTGGTCAGTTCTCAGTCCTAATCTTGCTTGAGAGTGTTGATCAGTCTCTGATCCTGGAAACTCTTTGCTTTCAGGACACCACTCTCCTAACTTACCTCACTGGTCATTCCTTTCATTCTTACTAGCTTAGCTGTTTTTTTCCTCTTCTTTTTACTCTAAATGTTGTAGTATCTTGAGGCTTGGGCCTTGGACTTCTCTCTTTGTGTCTTAGTCCTTGGTGATTTCATTCAGTTCTGTATACATAAATATATACACACATCAGTGACTCCCAAAATTTTATTTTATCCCTGGATCTCTGTATTCTGTATTCAGCTACACATCCACATTTTCCCCTTGGATATCAATTTGAGATATCTCAAATTCTGTATGGCTAAAACTGAACTCTTGATATACTTTCTGTACTTACTGTTTCCACACAGTCTTTCTATATTAATAAATAGCAATTCATTTCTTCCAGTTGCTTAGGATAGGGCTTTTAGAGTTAATACTTGACATACTCTTTTCTCTTTACAGACCAGTCTATCAGCATATTCTTTGGCTCTGTCATCACAACATATCCATGGTCTAACCATGCCTCATTGTCTCCACCAATGTCTCCACCATTGTCTCATGTCGCCATCATCTCTCTCCTGGCAGTTGTAGTGTAATTATCTCCAAATTGGTCTTCTGGCTCTCACTCTTACCTCCTTCCCAGATACTCTGTTCTTAACATTGCAGCCAGAGTGATCCTCTAAAAAATCATTCAACTTATGTTATTTCTCTATCCTAAATGCTCCAGTAGCTTCCCATCTCATTTATAGTAAAACCAAAGTCCTTTTGGTGTCCCTCAAGGCCTTGTTTTGGCTCCATTACTTCTTTAACTTCATCTCCTGCTGCTTTCCCTCTGGTGTTTTCTGTTCAGTTGTACTGACGTTCTTCTTTCTAGTCTCTGAACATGTTAGGTGCACTCTGTACTCGGTGTTAGCACTTACTATTTCTTTTCTTGGAACGCTTTCTGCCTCCACTTCTTAGGATCTTGACTCAAATAAGACTTTTTCAAATGAGGGCTACCTGACTTCACATTTAAAATTGCAACTCTCTAGTTCTGCCTGTTTTTCTCTGCTTTATTTTTCTCCGCAGCACTTGTGGTGTTTGAATATATTAAATAATTTACTTACTTTGTCATGTAAATAACTAGCAGAGTGTTATGTCCACGGGGGGAGGGATTTTTGTTTGTTTTGGTCACTGCTGTATTCTCAGTGTTTAGAACGAAGACTGGCAGAGATTCGTGCTAGCTACATGCCCAGCACTATGCCAGATGCTGGTGATAGAGCAAAAAACATGACAGATGTGTTCCTTACGCTTAGGCAGCTTTTATTCCAGTGGTAGAGACAGATAGAAAATAAATTGACAAATACATAAAATATTGCCAAAGTGTTACAAAAAAGAAATACAAGGGTTTAGCTAGAGAATAATTTTTTCTGTTAGAGAAGTAATGATTTATAGATTGGGGAAGGCCTTTCTGAGGTGATATTTGAGCTGAGACCTAAAAGATAAGAAAGATCTAGCCATTTGAAGAATAGGAAAAGGAACAGTTCAAGCAGGGAACAGCAGGTGCAAAGGCCTGAGATAGGGAAGGAGTATTTGAGGAACTGAGAGACTATCTGTGGTAGCTTGCTGGAGTATATTAACAGATAAGGAGAGTAGTGTGAGGTGAAGTTTAAGAAAGAGGTACAGTACCAGATGTCACTGCTCCTTGTAAGCTTTGGCAGAGATTGAATTTTATTTTAAGTGCTTTGGGAAGCCACTGCAGATTTTAAAGCAGGGAGAATTGTGATCTATTTTATATTAAGATCACGTTTGCTCCTGTGTGGAGAATGGATTCAGAGGAATGTGGTGGGCAAGAGAGAAGCGTGAATGCCAGTTAGAAGGTTATTTTAATCCAAGTTATAGATGACAGTGGACTGAGATGATGACAGTGGAGATGGAGAGAAGAATTCAGGATGTACTTTGGAGATAGAATTGACAGGTCTTGCTTACGGATTAGCGTGGGAGTAGGGGAAAGAGGATGCACAATGAGTCCTTGATTTCTGGGATGAGTAACTGGATGGATTGTGGTGCAGTATTGCTAAGGTGGGGAAGTCTGGGAAGTAGAATTTGCTTCTGTCATAGACAAGTGCTTTTTATAGAGCCAGAGAAAAATGGAATAGTTTATATTAGTTTGGGAAACTGAGGGTAAATGGGTTGCATGTTGATGCGTGTTGTCCCAATCAAGTAGCCATAAATCTTTTATATATATATATATATATATATATATATATTTTTTTTTTNGTAGCCATAAATCTTTTAATTTCCTTCCACACCATGTGTTCCAAAATCTTAAGTAAAATCTGCCTAATCTACATCACTGCCATAGCAAAATGACAAAAGAACAAGAGTTGAAATAATCTCTCTCCTTCCCGTACTAAATTCAGTGGTTTCTATTTCACTTTGGGTAGATTACTTCTGATTTTTCTCCCAATTTCCACTTTCTGAAAATGTGATTTCTGAGCATGAGCATATGTGTGTGTGTGTGTTTTAAATAAAATTCCATTGCAGAAAAAAGTTTACATGATTTGTAGCATTTGCTATAAAGTAATTTAATCTAAAATCACAGGAAGTCAGATATTTGGGTTGCAAATAAAAGACGAAATGAGTCAGGAGTGTGTTAGGACCCTGTGTACCAATCATCTTGTTTTTTGCGAGGGATAAATGAAAAATATAAAATAGAACTTGTTTTTAAGAAGATTATGAATTAACTTGGGAGGTAAAACTTAAACATGAAATGATGTAACTATAAAGCAGTGTAATGAAGTTGCGAGCAATGGCTATACTTTAAATGGATATTCCGATAAGGGAGAGATTAGTGTGTATTGCAGGTTTCATGTTCTTATAGGAGATAGAATTAGAAAGGAAGTTCGACCAGTATTGAGAAGATAGAAGGGGATGACAAGCCTGGTGAAAGGAAACAGGATGAACATATAAAGGTGTGTGGGTAGGGGAGCGGAAAGCATCTTAGATATTGGGCACTGTACATTACGTATGTAGTCGTCATTCAGTAATAAGAAAGAAGATGAACCCGAACCAGGAACTGCTTCTGTATTTTAACTTTTGATTTTGGACTCCTTCATAGTTGTATACCAGCCAGTATCACCAACCTACCTGAGTGGTACATGGCTCACATGTATACTAGCATTTTGAATCTTTCTATATCTTAATTACCTTAGCATATTTAACTCTTCATTTCTCTTTTCTGTGTTTAAGTAGCTTATTAGGCCACAATTTGGAGGGAGCTGCCTTTTATTTTATATATTAATTCTACAAAACTTACTCTTTCACTTATTTAAAATACGATAGTTATTAGCCTTACAGGTAAACTTTTTAAAAACCTAAAGCAGGGGCGCCTGGGTGGCACAGCGGTTAAGCGTCTGCCTTCGGCTCAGGGCGTGATCCCGGCGTTATGGGATCGAGCCCCACATCAGGCTCCTCCGCTATGAGCCTGCTTCTTCCTCTCCCACTCCCCCTGCTTGTGTTCCCTCTCTCGCTGGCTGTCTCTATCTCTGTCAAATAAATAAATAAAATCTTTAAAAAAAATAAAAATAAAAAAATAAAAAAAATAAAAACCTAAAGCAGCTACAAAAAAAGTAAGCCCAGAATTTGTTAAGTCATGAAAAGATTATTATTTTGAAAGCATTATAAGGTTCTGCTTTTAAAATAAGTTTTAGGTTTTTATGTAATTTTCTTCTAGATCCCTTTTAGGCAGAACCTTGGGGTTTTTTTCAGTAAGCTCTTCTTGCTGCATGCTTCTTTTGTTTTATTTCTAGTTATATATTCATATACTGTTTTGAATTCAGTTATCTCTGTAGAAAAAAATTCAATGAGTCAAGGAATGAAATTGTTATACAAAATAATGACTAATTATATTAGCCTTTCTGAGTGATAAGTTAGGTTACAGAGGTACATGCTGAGTTACAAATTAGGGGAAGCTAAAATCAGAGTTTTTTAGTTCTTTAATGCGTAAGCAACTGGAATGTTTATAAAGAGCATGTAGATTCTTTTTATATCATTTCAGTAAAGCTAAAGACTGTAGAATGTCTTTGCTCTTTGTTGCAGAAAGCAAACAAAATTCTAGGAATGGTGTTTTTTGATTTACTCTCCTCTATTCAGGTGTTTCTTATCCTTGGCATTTTACTTTGGGAATCATCTTTTTAAAATTTCTCTGTGTGATTCCTAACCTATGCTAACATTGCCAGTTCTCTGTTTCCTCACTTTTTATTTGGATTGTCAGTTAGTCCTCTAATTTTCTGACTTCTATTTTTACTGTTTCTAATGTATCTTGCTTTCTAGTACTATTCTAATAATATTTCTAAAATACTGCTTTTATAACTTCTCTCTGCTCATGAACTCACCATGGCTCCTGGTTACCTTTCATTTCAAGTTCAAATCTGTCCTCTGTAGTCTGTTCTCACTTAACCTCCCCATTATACGTTTTCTGTGTGATCTAGATCCCACAGTGCCGTGGGAGAAAAATGCTTTTCTTCCAATGTTACTCTGTTTTTCTGGTCTAGATAGCCTTTGCTCCATTTTTGCAAGTATAAGTCTACTCCTCTTTAAAGGATCATCACAAAACCTACCTTTTTGTGAATTAAATGCAGTCGACGTTGATCTGTCAGCTTAATGTCTTAAGAGTCTGGTTACAAGTAATAGAACTAGCTTAAAGTAGTATAAGTCAGGGTAAGCTGAAAAGGAGGAATTATTTTAAGGATGTAAGATTTCCTAGAATTAAAGGGCAGGAATAGACTCAAGCCTCAGTAAAGACTTGTGGTAGTAACAGTGTCCTCTTGGTTTCACTCGAGAGTACTTAGAAGGGTTGATGATTCTCTCCATGCTGTTTGGGTACGTTTGTTTTTTGCTCTGCTGTGCTGTCATTCCCTAGGAAAATTAACTTTTTGTTAGTAGTTTGGGTGATTTATCTTACTGTAGACTTGTCTGTGCTTATACAAACGTAGCCCTGTAGTATCTTGCTCCTGACATGAAAATGAGGATCTTTCCTCCTAATATAAAAATGTATTACATGCTTTCATCTGTAACTTCCTTTTTTAAAAAAGAAAAAAAAATTCACAATGAAATCTAATACATAAACCTTTTTGTTTATAATGTTTTCACGTGGGTAGTTGTTCCATAATTTACTTAATTCTCCAACTCATGGACATTTAAGTGATACTATTACATATGTTGTGCTTTTATCTCTGTAGGATAGATTGTTAAAATTGAGGTTTATGGGAGTATACTTAGACAATGTGAAGGAAATGGGTTACTTTCAAGGAAAATGTAAATTGCAGAAAATAAGTCAAGCAGTAGAAACCCTTTAGAGCCCAGAAACCATAGAAGAGCTTGCGAAGGTTTGTAAGGCCTAAAATCCAAAGAGGTATCAGGCCTATGTGGTATTTTTGGTACAGTTGTGTAATTTTAAGGAGTAGGCAATTCTCATGATTGAGCTATTTCAGAGGAGATGAAGTGGTGGAAATTATTCCAATTCATTTTATGTATTCTCCATAATGCCAGGATTAAAACTATTAAAGATAGCATCAAAAAGGAAAATTCTGAATAAAATTTTGTCAGATGAAAACCGGTACTTCTTTAAAGAATAATATGCTTAACTGTTGTAAAAATAGTTCACCATTATCCTTGCTCTTTGTTTCTTTGTGTAGTATAAAGGTTTCCCCCACTATCTGAAAATAGAGCATTCTTATGAAACCTTTTATAAGTTGAAGTGGTATAAAGCAAAGAAGCAGTTACCACTAATTCATGTGGAAATTTTTGAGTGTTCTCAGACTCCAAAAATAACCTTAGTCTTAGGCTTTTCTGATATCTTAGGGGGCACATCTTGCTGGTGGAGGCACAAAATAATTGAGATAAAGCACAGATGCCCACGGACACAGTTTGAAGCTATGGCCTCTTGATGCTGACACACTGAATTGTAGTTTCTGGGAAGGAGCTTGGTGATGCCATTCTCACTGCTTGGGCTGTGTGCTCCCTCTATAACAGATCGCTGCAAAACAAAGGCTGAACACTGATTTTGTTCTTCACTTTTTTTTATGAAAACAGAAACCCTCTTTGGATTTCTTTTGGTTAGCAAAAAACATACTGACGTAGGTTTGTAAGTGAAGTGGTATAATGTGAACTTTTGAAAAGCAAACTTTCATAAAGCAGGGGATACCTTTATACAAAAATAATAGTCAAATTGAGATCAGTGTTACAGTTTTCCTATTTATCTTTTTTTTTAAAGTTTTAATTTCTTTTTACCTTATTTAAAATTTTTTTTTCTTGTAACCATGTACTAAGATCAGGAAGCATATTAGTTGAATACCATTTGTTTTCTATATAAAATACAGCTTTGTATTTGTATAACAACAGTGCATTCATAACTTACTCTGGGGCTGCCAAGTTCCTTTACTTACTTTTTAAGGTAACCTCATGGCTCACAGATTAACTGTTAAATAAGCAAAAAAATTACCTCTCAATAGCATGAGTGTATATGAGTAACACAGCATAATTTTTTATTCTCAGAGTATAGTGTTTGCCAATAACTTTATGGCTGTTGTACAGTCTTTTCTGCATGGGTGTGATTGGGTACCTGTGTACTGATGCTAGGAGTGCAATGTTTAATGATACCTATTTTGTTTTGATTTCTGCCTTTAGTGTCAATATTTCTCAACTTTGTGTTGGCATCAGTTTTACTATTTTAAGTTCAGAAAAAACTCGGTTTACCACAGAATTCACTTACTTTGCTTGAGAATTTCAAAATTTTCATGGCTTCGTGCCATTTTTTGATAAAGTTTTGTAACAGTGTGGTCTAGAGGCAGAGGTCATTTTCATTACATCCAAATGTAAGCTGTTTGCTTGTGCTGTGATAAGGAAGTTTGCTAGTGTGGAGGTTGTAGTGATCCAAGGACATTTTAAGAAACACTAACCTAAGGATAACCAGTAATCACTATAAACATTTTTATATGTATACTCTTGACTTTTTACTGTGAAGTTTGTGTGGGCCCATATGTTTTGCTTATCCCATCTATTCTCTATACACCTCTCAGTATTTGAACAAATTAACTCCTCATATGTCTACTGTTTGTTCTGCTTTTTTTCATTGACTATATCTTGGATATCTTCCTATTAATAAAGGTAGGTTTACAGTATTTTTAAAAAATTGAATAATATTCCATTGAATGAAAATACCATAATTTATTTATTGGTGGACATTTTGTTATTTTTGATTTTGTGATTTTTGTAGGCAGTGCTTCAGTGAACCTGATTATTACCTTTAAAATTCATTTCTAGAAGTAAATCAGAAATGATATACTTTCTTCCTGGTCATGTATAGATTTATATTTTGTGTATCATAAAATATATACTATATTATATATATAATTATATATGTAATTATAACATAAAATGAATTATGTTATAGTAAATGAAATAAATATATATAGCAAACTGTTCTTTATAAAGATTGTATCATTAGGGTATCATAGTGCCTCTATTACTAGAAAATGAAATTTTAAAAATGAAGGCATACAAAATACAAGTCCACATTTTTATTGTTCGATTCAACAGATAGAAACTTAACTCTGTATAGTTGTTATAGTAGTTTTTAAATGCTTAACTCTTAGTTTCTATACATACTTGTTGTGGACTGGTGACTAATGTTTCATGGACCGTCAGCAGACCATATTTTTAGTAGCACTCTTTTAGCCTAGGAGCCAGTGTAGAAGGGGGAATAAGGGGCCTGGGGTGGGCTTTGTGTCTCCTCCATATATGGTCATTTAATCCTCTTGCTTTTGGTATGGTACCCACTCTCAACTGTGTCTGGTAGCCCCTGTTGAAGAGAGTCTGTTTTCTTCTTTTTTTTTTATTTTTTATTTATTTTTTTTAATTTTATTTTATTATATTATGTTAATCACCATACAGTACATCCCCAGATTCCGATGTAAAGTTTGATGCTTCATTAGTTGCGTATAACACCCAGTGCACCATGCAATACGTGCCCTCCTTACTACCCATCACCAGTCTATCCCCTTCCCCCACCCCCTCCCCTCTGAAGTCTTCAGTTTGTTTCTCATAGTCCATAGTGAGAGTCTGTTTTCTTCTGCAGAGAATAAACCTGCAGGCATCCGCTGTGGTGGGGAAATGGCAGTGACCTAGCGGATGGAGTGGGGAAGGGAATCTTAGCATCTAACCAGAGCTCAAGCAGCTTTCTCCAAATTAATTTTTGTTTTAGCTTTCTCCTCCTTTCTTCATAGTTACTTGGTACTGCCAGTTCCTAAGCCTTTTGAAGATTCAGAATGTAAAATAGGTTAGTTCTTAGCTTTCCCCACTCTGGGATTAAGTTTTCTTGGGTCTGCAGGGTCATTTACTAATTTATCTGCTTTCCAGCATCAGAAATTTGTTACTGTTGTCATAGCTCCTGTTTCCTATTGTTACTTTTTTTTAAGGACCTCTTACATGTTTGTTGTGTTATAAGTGTTCTCCTTCTGCAGTCTTTTCTGCTTTTCCTAACTGTATTTTTTTTTTTTTTAAAGATTTTATTTATTTGACAGAGATAGAGACAGCCAGTGAGAGAGGGAACACAAGCAGGGGGAGGGGGAGAGGAAGAAGCAGGCTCATAGCGGAGGAGCCTGATGTGGGGCTCGATCCCACAACGCCGGGATCACGCCCTGAGCCGAAGGCAGACGCCCAACCGCTGTGCCACCCAGGCGCCCCTGCTTTTCCTAACTGTATTAACAAAACATTTACTTTTATTTCTATTTCATAATTTTATTGTTGACAGATGTTTCTTCTGTAACAACACATTATTTCCTTTTTTAAGTCTTTTTTTCTGATTGAAATTTAATTTTGTTAAAGTATTTACTTGAAACTTTATTCCAGAAAGAGTACATATGTAGTATAGTCTCTAAATCTTTGTACATCTAAAATTGTGTTTTTCCTTTACGTATGATTTTTCCTTTATATAGAATTAATTCTTTGGTTAATCTGTTTTCCTCAGAACTCTGTAAATATCATTCCATTGTCTTCTAGCATTTAGAATTGTGAGTAAAATGATTAATATTGATTTCTGATTAAAGTTGACATTGCTGATGAAAAATCGAATACTTTTTTAGGTAATTCTCCCTTTCTACCTTTTTTTTTTGGTAGCATTTCATTTTTATTTTTTAAACGCAAAAATTTGACTAGGATAAGTTGTAAACATTGAGTCTTATATTCTCTTCTCACTAATAATCTTTTCTGGCATTTGAGGAGCCTTTGATTTTGAAAATTCACGTCTTCAAGAGAAAAACCCAAACTCGAATATTATTTTTTTCTTGTTTTCAAAATCATTATTTCTCTCCCATCTACTTTGTTCTCTCTTTCATGGTGATATGTTCTTAGTTTTCTTTTTTTTAGCATATTATCTCAGGTCTTACTGAAATTGCCAATAACTACTCGATTTTTACCCCCTAAGCTTTCTCCTTTTTCCAGTAGTAGTAACTTCTGTATAGTTACTATTTTTCATTGCTGGATGGGGAAATGGGGAGAAGTTTCTCTGAGTGTTCAGGTTATTTTCTCTTTGTTGACGTGCTGCAGCTAGTGATGTTTCTGCCTACTTAATTTTTGATGGCATTGGTAGTTGAGATGAATTCTTAAAGAATGAACCAAGATTTTTTCAGTTTTTTAGTTGAAGGGGGGAAGTTAATGTAATTTTTTCATGATAACTTAGAGATAATTTACTTATGTGGATGAAGGACAGAACTGTTAAACAGAAGATAGGCATGGATATAGGAAGATTTATCTTTGTTCAGAAATAATTTCCTCTTTATATCTTTTCCAACAGCTGGTGCTAAAAAGTCCCAACTCGGCCCCTGGACCCAGCTCAAAACTCTGGATTCATTCTCTTCCTTCCCATACCTCAGCCCAAGCTTTCTATCTCCCCAGAGGGTACCACATGATCTTCCTCTCAAGTCCTCACTTTCTAGAATCTCAAGGTATGTTCAGGGAGGAAGTGGGCAGATTTATGTCCTTTACTTTCTTACTTAGGGCATAAGAGATGCTTATTAAATGCATGTCCCCTAGTCAAATTCCTCTTTAAAAGTGGTACTTGGCAGTGGGTTAGCATTTGTTTTCACTCTTCTCTCTCTAAACCGTTTCTTACCAAACACCTTGCAGTTCGTGTATGGAATGTTTTTCTAGTTTCTAGTCATTTTGTAGGACTTTATTTTTTGGTTTGTGTTTCATTGGGCAGTTGGAAGAAGAAAATCAGATGGCTTAAGTTGCCACATTGATGCAGGCACTTTTTCAGGTTACTTGAAAGGGCTAGGCATACTTTATGCAAATAGTATTCTTTCAAGGCTTGAGGAGATGTTGGTTAAGTCTTATGAGGTAATAATATGTAGAGAGAGGGCAGTAGTTTAAATGGAAGATTTAAAATCAGTAATCCTTGTTGGTGGGGTAAAGATTGAACTATAGTGAAAAGAGCATTAGCTAGTAGGTTGGAAGGTTAAAATTAGAGTAAAATTTCTCTTTTCCTTTTTTTATGTTATCTGAGAAATTCACAACACACATTTTTTTGTGCATAGGTGGCAACCCTAGTGTAATTTGCTACAATCATTGATTGTTTGCACAAACTACAGGTTGAACATGGTTGAAGACAAAATAGATTCTCCAGATTTAAAATTTGAGGGTGAATAACAAACCCCAGACTACCTAAGATACACAAACTTCCCTAATACTGTGTTGTATATGCTATTCATTAAATGAAAAAAACACTGATGTTCAATATTAATTATTTAGCAGTTAGCAAGGTTAAGTAAAAGCTAAGTGATTTCTTAATAAGGTCCATTTTATTAACACTGTTTTGCCTGTGTTGAAAGGACATACACTTTAATGGGTGAACTTTGTAACATCTGTTTTAGCTGCCATGCATCCTACTTAATTATTTTCTATTCTTCACGTCCTGGAAGGGTGAGGTTGCTGAGTGGCCAACTCTGAAAAAGCAGTGTATTAATGTCCTGCCTCTCTTCCTTCAGATTGTAATCTGCACTAGGATAGGGACCATGTTTTTTAATTTTTCCACAGCACCCAGCAAAATGACTCACATTCATAGTAGGCATTTATTAGTAAGTGTAGTTGATTGAGTTATTTAAAATCCTATTTTTACACTGGTCATCAGACTCTGGGGTATGTGTTATCTTAAAAATTTTAAATTGTGTAGGTATTTTGAAATGGAATTGATACTTAGAAATATTATCAATCTATTTTTAGCATTACACATATTTTTGAACTCATGTAATGTTACTGCAAGAAGCAATTTCCCTTTTGTAATAAAAGCCATGATATAGTTTCTTGATTATATGTATAATAGAAAGGCTTGAGTATGGATAATCCAGAATGACCACAATATGGTATTCAGACAAATGGAGAACCGTTAATAGGTGTGCTTAAAAGTTTCACCTCTTTGAACCTCACCCTCAGATTCTGGTATGGTGAAATTTCCACCAGTGATTATGATGATTGTCACTGTTGAGAATGTGACACTCTGTAGGGAATCTTCTCAGTTGGTATGGAATGTCCACCAGGTGTCATTGAACTTTATTCTAGCCAGTTATTTAGTTTTTCTTACTTTTGAAGAAAAAGTATTTGCATTTTGCTTTAAATAATATAGTAAAACATTTTAAGTAAAAATTTTAATATTTTATTAAATTAGGCATAGTTATGTAAAACCAGTGCATGCTTCGGCAGCACATATACTAAAATTGGAACAATACAGAAAAGATTAGCATGGCCCCTGTGCAAAGGATGACATGCAGATTTGTGAAGCATTCCATATTTTGTGCAGTTCCTGAGAGTCCTAACACCTTTTGCAGATGAACTCTGAGGAAATGATACGAGTCAGAGCACAGTGTGTGGCACTGAATAATGAAATTGTGATTTCTAACTACTAAAAAAAAATTTAGTAAACTGGTACCCTGCTAATGAATTCATTATCAGTTTAGCGTATATATATTTAAAGACTATTAAAGAATGTGTTTTTTAGACCCAACCAAAATTACCGAGTGTGAGAGATATAAAAAGAGTCTCTTAATATGTAATTTAGCTTTTAATTATATTCCCTTCCTGACACAGTAAAATATCTGGTTACTTAGATTCATTAAATTTATTTTTTTTTAAAGTTTTTATTTATTTGAGCAATCTTTGCCCAGCGTGGGGCTAGAACTCAAAACCCAAGATCAGGAGTCGCATGTTCTACCTACTGAGCCAGCCAGGTGCCCCTAGATTAATTGAAATTTAAAGCTGAGACCTTTGACTAGACATTACAGATGAAGCTCAATGTGATTTATACTTTATTTTCTTTAGCTTATCTAATTTTGTCTGTTATTCATACATACATATTTAAGATCACAAACGTAAAAAAATATGATTTTTCTAATACACATTTTTGATATTTTACTGAACCTTCAGTACTCAGATTCCAATCTCAGCAATATATTACTCACATTTTATTACTTTACTATTTTTTAATCCTTTGCATTTTAACTCATAATGGGTCATTTCATGGTGATCACATACAGTAATAATAGTTACAATTGATATAGCACTTTACAGGATACTGTTCGTATGTTTTCTCATTTAATCTTTACAATAACCACTGTGAAAGGTAAGGAAAGTCCTAATTTTTTTTTTTCACTTTACAGATGAAGAAACGAAGACAGAGATTGAGACTTGTCTAGAGTAACACAAATGAGTAAGTGTTGGAATTAATGGAGGCAGATAGTAATGGGTGCATTCTCATAAGCCAGGAGCTTTCCTAGCTGCCTTCTGCTTGAGTTCTACGGACAAAAAGCCAAATAGCCAAAATGGTTGGGAACCAAGAAGGTAGTAGGTAGACTTTAATAGTACCCCAGCAAAATGTGCTATTCCTTTTCATTTCTTTCTCTTTTCTTTTTTTTATCAGTTAGTAATAACTTGAAAGACCAGAGAATGTCTTCTGTTGTTGTTGTTGTTAGATAAATGAAACTTATTTTAAATATAAATTATCTCTGAAGCACTAAGGAAATGGAAAATCTAGAGAGAAGCCTGTTGAATGTCTCACAAGGTAATAGTCATAGGGTCAGCTAAGGAGGTGAGGAAGTTAATAGTTCATGTGTGTAATTGGAGACATTTGTGTAATTGTAACTTAAATTGTTATGGCTTTCATTAAGATTTTTAAAATCCTGCTTAAATATTGTAATATCAACTTAATATAAAAATCTTAGAGCTTAAGGGTGCTTATCCAATTGTGGTTTTCTTTAGATGACAAAACTGAGGTTCAGAGAAGTTGAAGCTTGCCCAGTGTCAGAGAGCAGAGCCGGAAGTAAAACTTGTATTTCTTGACTTCCAGATTAGTGTTATTTCTACTTCAAGCTATTACTTCTTGGTAAGCTGTTCTTAAAATACTTAACAGGTCCTTTATATCTTTTATGTATGTGTTTGATCAGCATTCCTATTTTGTATCGAAATGAACTTTAAAATATGAAATTTACTGATGCTTATGAAAATTCAATTCTTTGTTTGATTTTAGGTGAGTTAATGTGGGAAAAATCTGGTATTTTGAAGATGTGTCGGCACAGTATTGTTTCCTGTTTAAATTACAAGTAACTTCAGTGTTTAGAGAAAAAAGAAGTTGGGATTTTTTGGTAAAATCATGCCATCTGAACAGAAACTGTTATTTTTTGATGAAAAACAAACTACTTTAAAAAAAGATTATGATGTGAAAAATGAGATAGTGGATACTTCAAGATCAGTACCTAGGCCAAAAATTTCAGAAAGTAGTTTTCATTATGAACTAAAAAATGTGAAAATTGATTTGCCGAAGATAAATATTCCAAATGAAGTCTTTTTGAAACATGAAGTTGACAAATACAGAAAATTATTTCAGCGTCAACCACAGACTGCAAGAAAATCTGTCAGTGTAAAGACTGTAAGCTGTGTAGAGGAGTGTATGTTGCTCCATAAGTCTGAGAGAGTTGAAGAAGAGGGTTTAAAAATGTCTGCAAAAATACTCAATTTCAACTGTTTAAAATGCCGAGATAGCACTCGATACAGTCCAAATGATTTGCAGAAACACTTTCAAATGTGGCACCATGGTGAATTACCTTCATATCCTTGTGAAATGTGCAGTTTTTCAGCAAATGACTTCCAGATATTTAAACAACACAGATGGACACATAGAAGCACTTTAGTAAAATGTGACATTTGTAACAATGAGAGTGTATATACTTTATTAGACTTGACAAAGCATTTTGCATCCACACATTGTGTAAATGGTAGTTTTCAATGTGAAAAGTGCAAATTCTCCACACAGGATGTTGGCACATTTGTTCAGCACATTCATAGACATAACGAAATACATTA
Organism: Ailuropoda melanoleuca; assembly: GCF_002007445.2. Lineage (NCBI taxonomy): Eukaryota > Metazoa > Chordata > Mammalia > Carnivora > Ursidae > Ailuropoda > Ailuropoda melanoleuca. The sequence goes on from NC_048223.1 coordinate 98,219,684, forward strand.
TAAATGTGGTAAGTGCCATCATGTATGTTTTACCAAAGGAGAGCTTCAGAAGCACCTTCATGTTCATTCTGGTACATTTCCCTTCACTTGTCAATATTGTAGCTATGGTGCCCCTAGGAGAGAGCACCTGGTAAGACATGTTATAACTTTGCACAAGGAACACTTATATGCGAAAGAAAAACTGGAAAAAGACAAATATGAAAAGAGGATGGCAAAAACTTCAGCAGGACTTAAGCTGATTCTGAAAAGATACAGAATAGATGCATCAAGGAAGACATTCTGGAAACGCAAGAAGATCAACAATGGAAGTGACAGAAGTATAGAAAAAAACACTCCAGTGCTTAAAAAAGTGAACAAAACACAGGCTAAATCTGAAGACCAGAGCCATCTTGTTCAAGAGCATTTAAATGAAGAAAAGGATGAAAGACCAGACTGTGAGAATAATGATAAACGTGCTGAGTCAGAGTCAGAAAAGCCAAGTCTTCTGTCCCCTGGGCAATGTAATCGAGCTGAAGAGGGGTCAAATTCTACTCTAGGTTTCTTGAAGACTGCTGTACAAGGACCTACGGTGTTAATGGTGAAAAATAATAGAATAACAATTCCTGCTAACTACAGCGCTGATTTTATGGGCTTTAAGATGGTGGATGGAAAACAACATATTGTAATAAAATTGTTACCTACCAATAAACAGAGTTTATATTCACCAGGCTTACAGTCAGATGCTGCAAAGGACAGTACTGCCAGTTTGCGGCCCCAGGCTTTGGACACTGCTGGATTTTTAGCAGGAGTAACAGCGGAATTAAGTGACACCGTTTACATGAAAGCAGCTACTCCATTTTCATGTTCATCTCCTATACTTTCAGGGAAAGTAACGTCAGAAAAAGAAATGGCTTTGCTATCTCAAACGAGTAATATGCTTCAAACAATGGATGATGAAAAAAATGTGTCTTTGTCAGCATCAGAATTGGTTTCAGCATCAGTGAATTTGACCACGAAAGTTGAAACAAAAGATAATATTGACCTATGGGGAAGTTATATTACTCATAGTCACCCTGAGATATCAGGTGCTGCCATTAAAAGTCCAGATAAAGTCAACTCTACTACCAAACAGAATGCATATAACAGTGGAGATATGCATAACTATTGCATTAATTATGTCAACTCTGAGTTACCTGCTGAATCTTCCAACCAAGGATCGTTGCCCTTTCATAATTACTCAAAAGTAAATAATTCTAATAAACGTCGTAGGTTTTCAGGAACAGGAATGTGTGAAAACCCTCAAAAAGAACCTTCATCAAGCAAGACAGTTGTTCAACATCCAATAAGTGAATCAGTTTTATCACTGGTGAGGAAGGAGAGCTCAAATCCAGATAGCATGTTAGCATCTATTAGCCTTTTAAATACTAAAGATGAAACTTTAAAAATGCAAGCTGAAATTGAAGAACAGTGTGTTTTAGAAAAAGGACAAAACATTGATGGACAGAACCTATACACTAATGAAAATCAAAATTTAGAGAGCATGACTGAAAAATCTAAGTGGGATGGCATTTCTAATGTTGAGTCACCTATGATGCCTAGAATCACATCTGTTTTCTCTCTCCGGAGTCAACAAGCATCAGAATTTTTGCCACCTGAAGTAAACCAGTTACTTCAGGATGGATTAAAAACAAAATCTGAGGTAAAACAAGACTCTAGTAATAGTAACACTCCAGATAAAGGCTTGCCACTTCATTGTGACCAGTCATTTCAGAAGCTTGAGGGAGAAGGCAAAATAGTTGAATCTCCAAAAGACTTCAAAGTACAAGGCATCTTCCCAATTCCATGTGGAAGTACAGGGATTAATGTGCCTACAAATGATCTGAATTTAAAATGTACTGGAAAAGAAAAACAAAATCTGTCAATATCACAGGATGTGAGAGATTCAGAAAAGACACCTAGAATTTCAGGTATTGGCACATTACTTAAGACTCAGTCAGATGCAATAATAACACAGCAGCTCGTAAAAGATAAACTACGAGCCACTACACAAAATTTAGGTTCTTTATATAGGCAGAGTCCACTTCTGAATTCAGAACCAAAAAAGGCTATATTTGTTCAGACTCCAAAAGGCTTTTTTGTACCATTGCATATTGCTAACAAGCCTGGATTGCATGTTGTTTCAGGAAGACCACTTCCATTGGTTAATACGCAAGGTGTACCTGCTTCTCTTCTTTTAAACAAGAAACCTGGGATGATTTTAACATTTAATAATGGGAAACTCGAAGGTGTTTCCACTGTCAAAACTGAGAGTGCTCAAGCTTGTGGAACTACAGCTAAGGAGCCTTGCAGAACACCTTTTTTAAAGGTAGAACCAAACAGTAATTGTTTGACACCTGCACTTTGTTCCAGCATTGGCAGTTGTTTGAGCATGAAAAGTAGTTCAGAAAACACTTTACCATTAAAAGGCCCTTATATTATCAAAACATCAGCAAATTCTTCAGTGAAAGCTGTTCCTATTCCTAATACAGTGTCTGAACATCAGGGCACTAAGTTGAATATCTTGGACTCAGTAAAACAGCAGAATGAGATTTTTCCAAAACCACCTCTTTATACCCTCTTGCCTGATGGCAAACAAGCTGTTTTTTTAAAGTGTGTGATGCCAAATAAGACTGAGCTGCTTAAGCCTAAAATAGTCCAAAATAGTACATATTATCAAAACATACAGCCAAAGAAACCTGAAGGAACACCCCAAAAAATATTGCTGAAAATTTTTAACCCTGTTTTAAATGTGACTGCTGCTAACAATCTGTCTGTAAGCACCTCTGCATCCTCATTGCAGAAAGACAAGGCACCATCTAACCAGACTACAGGAGGAGAGCAGAGAGAGCCAGAATCTTCTAGAGATGCCTTACCCTTCTTACTAGATGATATGATGCCAGCAAATGAAATTGTGATAACTTCTACTGCAGCATGCCCAGAACCTTCCAAGGAACCAGTGTGTTTCACTGACCGTTCAGACACCAGGGTATTAAGGTGTAAAACAAATTGTACAATTGAGAAAAACTTCAATAGAAAAAAGACTTCGAAAAAAAAATTTTCAAGAATAAAAACTAATGTAAGAAGTAAAGATTCTGAAACTGCCTTTGTATCTAGAAACAGAAACTGTAAACGAAAGTGTAGGGATAGTTACGAAGAACCTCCAAGAAAAAAAGCAACATTACATAGAAAGTGTAAAGAAAAGTCTAAACCTGAAGATGCCTGTGAATCCTTTGGATTTAGCACACCAAGGCTTTCCAAAGATTCAGTCAGAACTTTGCGGCTTTTCCCCTTTAGTTCCAAACAGCTTGTGAAATGTCCTAGGAGAAACCAGCCAGTTGTAGTTTTGAATCATCCTGATGCAGATGCACCAGAAGTAGTAAGTGTAATGAAAACTATTGCTAAATTTAATGGACGTGTGCTTAAGGTTTCATTGTCAAAAAGAACTATCAGTGCTTTACTGAAGCCAGTTTGTGATAACGCCTCAAAAACAATTTATGAAGAGTTTTCCAAAAGGCATAAAACATTGAAACCTGTTAGTTCTGTGAAAGAAAGATTTGTGCTAAAATTAACCCTCAAAAAGACAAGCAAAAACAATTATCAGATTGTGAAAACTACCTCTGAAAATGTTCTGAAAGCTAAATTTAACTGTTGGTTTTGTGGTAGAGTATTTGACAATCAGGATGCTTGGGCTGGTCATGGGCAGAGACATTTAATGGAAGCCACTCGTGATTGGAATATGTTAGAATAATTTACTGTAGTTACCAAGGAAAAGAAAAGTAAAATTATCTTAGAAGAAAACATGGTGTGAATTACCTTAAGGCAGACATTTTCTACTTCAATATAGTACCTAAAATTGAGCATCTGAAAATTGGCTATATTTCCATGGGAGACTAAAAAAGCTTTATGTGTGATATTTGAAAATGCTATCACTGCACACACAAGTTTTGCAAGAAACTAATTGCAGCACAGATGTACCTTGATTTAATTTTTAAAAATGTCTCCTTGGGAAGTTAGGGCTAAAGAACATTTCGATAAAACAGTTTTCCCAATTTAGTAATATAGTGACTCTTGGTAGAGGGTAACGGCTGCCAGCTCCATTCCCTCTCTTCTTCCACCAGCCTTACGAATCTGATAAGTTGTAGCTCCTTTGAGGACGGGGAGCTCTTTCACCAAGGAGCTGGAGGAGTTTCTCCTCATTTGTGAAGATACACTAAGAGCTTGAGTAAAGAACTTAACTTTACATCTGCTAAATATAGTTCTTTTGAAGGGTATTAGGCTCCTCTGAGAGTACATTTAACTACAGTTACACCTCATGATGCTTGAAAAGAGTTTTTCACAAGCAAATCTTTTTTCTCTTATGCTGTGTCCCATATCAGGAATTGGAATACCTTCCCCAGGTGATTTTCTTTTTCTAAATGGCTTTGTCAAGCATTGCAATAGATGGGAGGCCTCAAAAGAAGAATTAAACTCTCTTGGTCCAGTTTAAAGTCTGATTAAAGAACTTGAACTCATTTTTCTGAATTTGGTGATAATCTCCAGTGATTCTCTTGCACAGAACTATGCTTATTTGATTTAAATTGTTTGTCCCCCATAAACCAAATGGCCAGTTTTTATCTTGGTTTCCATCCATTTAAAAATTGGAACACAAGCACTTCCAAGGGAATGGGTTTTCTTGAAAATTAAGAATCACTCTACAGGACCAATTTTTTGAAGCAAGATTAGCAAAGCAAATCAGATTTTTGCTGTTTAATTACTGTTAGGTGTCTGAACATGTACACACTGGGACAAACCATTTTTGTAAGCACCTTTTCAGTCTCACTGACAACCCAAAGCAGATTGTTTTACTGAGTGTTGGCAGTTGAAAATGAAGAAGCATTAATAGTGGACTCAGTGGCAGGGCATGAAACTTCAGGATAGATTCCTAGGGGATATACCCAGCAGGTAGAGTTTTAAAATGGATATTTTCATGACACCAGAATCATCGACTGAAACTCCACCGTGTAAGTTTGGATCAAATTTTGTTGGATTATTGGATAATGGAGTTGTTGTATTACAAATTACTGTATAATTTTTGTTATATTGTTACTACAAGTGTTAAACATTTTCATTGATTGAAAACTTCAGGGCTTCTTTTCTGTATATAAGAAAGAATTTAAACCTGTACATATTTTTGTACCTTTCAGTTATGTAAATTTTGCACAGAAGATTTTTGACATAAAAGGTTTATTTTCTTTCAATTTAGTTCTGTGCATGCACTAATAAAACTGGTTGTTTAATTTAAAAGGAATATGTAAGACTTTACCCATGTTATTTTCTTGGTTTTTATTTTAGATGTAGAATTTTTTTTTTTTTGGGGTAAATTCATTTTTCAGGGATTGAACACTATTGTTAGCAAGTGCCTAAAAGATGTGAAACAGTTTACATATGTCAACTGTAACAGTAGGTCCCAAATGGGCCCATTCCCCCAAAAGTTTTATTTTAAAGAAAGCCATACATAGATGCTTCAAGCTATCTTGCTATGCACATTATACATGTACTTTTTTTGTGCAGTTTGTCTACTTTCCTAGTGAAGTATTTTTTGTATAAAACCTGTTAAAATTGTGTTTCTTAAATTGAGCCTAAGAATGGAGTTGTTTGGAAATATACAGTATATATTAATAATGTATATGGTGTTTAAAGAATGGTAAGCAATGTTAATTTCTGTAATGAACATTTTCTTCAATTAAATTTATCTTAAGTTTGTGTTTACACAATAATTTTTTTTACTGTACTAAAATCAAATGGGAATTTTATTCTAATGGGAAATATTTATATTTCAAAGACGTTTTTTCTTTAAATGCTAGGGAACTATGTAAAATAAAGTGTGGGTTTTTACCCCCAAAATCATAGGTAAAATTTTGAAATTTTGTTTGAGAAGGGTAACACTTATCATGAAGTTATTGTAGTTATGCTGATAAGGAAAGTCAGAGACAGGCTAATGCTCTTCAGAGCATTAAAATTGAGGGGCTCTGCTGTTATGGGTAGATTTATTATAATTCCTTGCCTTCCGTGAATAGAGAAGAGAGAAGCAACAATCTTGCCAATGTTTGCAGCGTTATAAAAATAGATTTCAGAATAGCTATACCAGTAAAAATATATTTAATGTTATGATACATACTTTTTGCCTTAAAGTTTTAAAAGCCATTTTAAAAAGATTCATGCCCCAGGTACTCTGATTAGTTCCTTTTCTGATTTGTTAGGTTATTCTAAAGAAGGCAAACCTACTTGGAGCCTCTTCATTGCCAGAGTGAAAAATTCAGAACCAAAACCCTCCATCCTTTTTTTTCTTCTGGCTGAAACTGAACTAAAGTGGTTCTTTAAAATATGAATATTCAGTAGTTTGAGGTTGTTACTACAACTGGAAGAGTTTTATTTTTGCAATCCAACTTCTTAGGAATGTGGTTCATTTTTTTCCTATTTGTCCACCTCCTTTGGAAATGGGCCTCTCTATTTGGCTTTCAATTAAAAAAAAGTTTAATTTTTTAAAAGTGTACCTTTCTATCTTACTAAGCACTCAGTAGATTGAAGTGTAATATATATGTATATTTTAATGAAAAATTGTGATTTTGTTAAGGGATCAGCAAAGTTTATCAGTAAAGGGTAAGTTAAGTTAGTAAATAACTTAGGCTTTCTAGGCCATTTAGTCTCTGTCGTAACTTCTTAATTCTACCATAACGCAGAAGCAGACCTAGACAGTACATTAATCAATGAGTATGCCTATGTTTTAATAAAACTTCATTTAAAGAAATGAGCCATTGGGCTGAATTTGGCCCACCATATTGTTTACTAACCCTTGGCTTAGTTCTCTCAAAGGTCTGCTCTTAGAATGGGATTTTTTAAATTAAAAACAAGTTTGATATAATCTTTTTTGTGATGTATACCAGCTGTATAAAACAAAGTATGAAAACTAAAATATGCATGTAAGTTGCCAGTGTAGATGTATTTAGAAGTGAAAAGAATGTGTGATGAAAAGGATTAGTGGGTAAAATAGATGGGTCTTTTGTGTGCAAAGGGTAATGCATCTTATGGAGGGATTAAAAGTGAAACAGGTACTGTGGGAATTTCTGTCCAGTTTAGATGAGAAATAGATACTAGTTCTTTAAGTGATTTGAAATAGCTGTTAAGAAAAGTAACAAAAGTTCTTGGGATGGGGGAGAATGGAGGTGAGGTGAAGACAATATTAATTCCATACAGCTAATTTACTGATTTTTTTTTTTCTCCCACCATTGACATCTGGTATATTTAACTTGGGATATGTCCCATTTTAATTGCATAGCAATTTGTGAGGATTCTTGTTTTCAGCCAAGTGCCTTGACTCCATTGAGGATATTATCTAGTGAAACTTGCTGGTGGAATTTTCAGGACATTATTTGTTGCTAGTTGAGAATGTAGCAGTAGCAGAAAAATTTTCCTATAATGCAGAGTTAAAATAGAATCAGTTTGGTTGATTTTGGTGTTCATTGATTTAAGTATGCTCGTAATTGGATAATTGAGAAGTAGTCAATATCTTGGAAGAGGTGTTTGACAAAGTCTTCTTTGAATTATTATTATTATTTTTTAGTTCTGTCTTTTGAGCTTCTGTTAATAAGTGCCCCAAATTTAAAAATCTTCTTTCTTTAAAAAGTACATACCATTATTGTGATAATGTAAATGTTTGAGTAAATAGTGTAGAAAGAATGTTAATGTTAGGTAAATCAATTTCAAAAATAGTGATTTTAGTCAATGTTAAGAATGTACTTACCAAAAAAATACTCATTCCTAGTAATGTCATTTTTAATATGTTAGAAGAATTCTTCCTTAATACTTTAGAGTCCTTTAACCAAAAGTGAAGGTAATGTTCAGGGTTGTGACTGAAATTGCTGCTTTCAGTTAAGGTTCCTGCTGCTGTCATCAATTACTTCGTAAGTTATTACTAATGTAAAAAGATAGGAAAACAAAATGGAAAACTTGGATAGAGATCAAAATACTATTTGCAAATAACTTGATTTCAAAATTTTGAAAATCCAGAGTACAGTGAAAATTAGCTTTCCTGAACACTTAATAGTAATCAGTTGGCAAACAATAAAAGAAAACCCATTTATAGTAAGAGCCACAAAATAATAAATTTAAAAGTTATGTGAAGCTGCCAAAGGAAACACCACAAAACCTAACTGGGAGATACACAGTTTGGGTGTAAGATTAAATATATCTCTATTTGGTAGATCCCTTTTCCCACACAGGTGTTCCGCAGAAGGCTTACATCAAGTGGAAGGTGGCTGCTGATTAGTGGCACCCATTGTATGCCTCCCAAATCCTGCAGTATAAGAGAATCAGGGCAGGACAGCTACTCTGACAGTGGAAGTCCCCTTTCCCTCAAAACCGTGTTGCAAGAGACCTGCTCTGGTGGGCTTGGTGTCCAAATGGCAGCTTACATCTGTCCCAGCTTTCTGGGGACAGAAGAGCTATTCTGTGTACGTTCTGCAGCTGGTGAACATTAGCAGATTCCATCCTCCCTGATTTTGGGCTATAGAAGATCCATACTGGGAGGTGATAGAAGATTTTCCTCTAACCCCTAACACAGCTGCTCTGCAGGGAGGATCTGGGAGACATTCAACAAAGCTGGTTTCCCATACTCCTCTGCACACCCCCCCAACATGCTCCATAGCACAAAGGCAAAGGGGTTGTTCAGGGGAAGGTTTGAGTGAGCTTCAAAGACTTGACAGCACACTTGCCATTACCAGGGACCTAACTTTACCTAGCACAGACTGGAGCAGTTTGTACCCCTGAATATTGTTGAAAACTATAGGACAATTAGCTACCAATAAATAGAGGCTAACAGCTGCTGGTGATACCAATAGATACCAGCCAGAAAGCTTAAAGACAAGATCAGGGGGAGAGACCAAGAGAGAGGGTAAAACTACAGACATCCCTTGTGATCATAAATAATGTGCGTAGGTTCAAGGCTATAGCCACATAGGAGCAGTGAGAGGGGAAATGTCTGAGTTACAAGTCCCTGACAGAATGTAGGGCAAAACTTGGAAACTCCCTAAATAGTGAAAAATGCCAAGCCCCACACAGTGGTGAAGGGTGTAAATATCCGTAATTCAGGGGGCTTAAAGACAACCTCTTGTTAATTAGTAGCTAGTCATTAAATGATGCTGACTCAGAAGCAACCCCTAGGAAGTCAGGCTTAAAGATAAAAATGAGGGAGAAACAAGTTGAGCAGTAACATCAGAGACACAGACTTCATGAATTAGTCCAGACAAGTCTCTAAATAAAAATAAGCCCAGAGTGGACAGGAGAGCCACCATGGAGAAATCCTACAATATGTTACCTAAAATGTCCTGTTTTCAACACAAAATTATGAAATGTTCAAGGAAACAGAAAAGTGTGACGTGGGCAAAAGCAGGCAATAGAAACTTCCTCTGAGGGATACCAGATATAGGACAAGTGTTATGCAGCAATTGTAAATATGTTCAAAGACCTAAAGGAAACCAAGTTTAAAGAATTAGAGGAAAGTATGCTGACAGTGACACATCAAATGAAAATAAAAAGATAGGAAATAAAAGAACTGAATGAAAATTCCAGAGTTGAAAATTTCAATAACCAAAGTGGAACTTTTGCTAGGGAGGCTCAACAGTACATTTGAACTGGCAGAAGAATCAGGAAACCTGAAGATAGATGGAGAGAGATTACCAAATCTGAAGCACAGATGGAAAAAAAACGTGAAGAAAAGTCCTCCTCACACTACATGCACAAAAGTTACCTCAAAATGGATCATGAATCAAAATGTAAGCAAAACTATAACTCATGGAAGTATTGTGACCTTTTTTTATGCAGTTTTCTTAGATATGACACCAAAGTTACAAATGAAAAACTAATAGAAAATTTAAAACAATTTTTATTAGAAGAGATTGAGGTGATCTATTTCATCTAGTTCAATAATTTCAATAATAAAAACTTTGCTCTACACAACTTCATTCCTCCCCTCATGCTGTTATTATCACAAATTATAAGGTAGGTGCCCATCAATTGCTTTATGCATTTGACTTTTTAAGTTGGGAAAAAAGTTATAAATAAAAAATACATTTACTGTCTTTTATAAAATTATCATTATCAGTTCTGTCTTTGTGGGGGTTTGAGTTACCATCTAGTGTCCTTTCAGCCTAAAGGGCTTCCTTTGGCATTTCTTTGTAGGACAGGTCTGCTAGAAATGTTTATCTGGGAACGTCTTAATTTTTTTTCTTCCTTTTTGAAGGGTAGTTTTGCTGACTATAAAATTGGTTGGCAGTTTTTTCCATTCAGCACCTTGACTATGTCCTCACTGCTTCTGGCCTCCCTGGTTTCGGCAGAGAAGTCAGCTGTTAATTTTATTGAGGATCCCTTGTATGTGATGAGTCACTTCTCTCTTGCTGCTTTCAAGATTCTTCCTTTTTTTTTTTTTTAATAGTTTGATTATAATATGTCTGGGTGTACATATCTTTGAGAATGTGGAGTTCCTGGAGTTTCATGTATTTGTAGGTTAATATTTTTCATCAGAATTAAGAAGTTTTCTTCAAATATTATTTTTAATGCTTTCTTTTTCTTCTCTCCCCCTGAGACTCACATTATGTATATGCTGTTATGCTTGTTGGCTGTATTCTCTTAAGCTCTGTTCATTTTTCTTCTTTTTTTTTTTTTCTGTTTCTCAAACTGGACAGTGTCAATTGATCTATCTTTAAGTTTATAAATTCTCTCTTCTGCTTGCTCAAATCTGTTGCTGAGCCCTTCAAGTGAAATTTTCATTTCTGTTATTATACTTTTCAACTCTATAATTGAAAGATCTAGAATTAAATGTTCTTTCACTACTTATATCTATTTATATTCTTTATTTGGTTGAGACATACTTTCCTTTCATTCTTTAACCATGGTTTCATTAAAGTCTTTGCTTAGAAAATCCAATGCCTGGTCTTTCTCAGGATTTCCATTGATTGCTTTCCCCCCTGTGTATGAGCCATACTTTTCTCTTTCTTTGCATGCCTTGTAATTTTTTGTTGAAAACAGAACATTTAAAGAAATGTTATAATGTGGTAACTCTGAAAATCATCTTCTCCATCCCCTCTTGCATCCCAGGGTTTGTTGTTGCTGCTTGTTGTAGTTGTTTGTCTAGTAACTTTTCTGAACTTAATTTGTAGAGTCTGTATTCTTTGTCACATGTGGCCATGAAAGTATCTTGGACAGACATTTCCTTAAACACCCAGAATGAAAAAATTTCCCAGTATTTGCCAGGGACTGTGTGTTTTTGTGGCGCACCTCCAATACTCAGCCAGGCAGTTTACAACTGTGCTTCAGCCTCCACTTTCTACTTTGGCAGATCCTCCAGGTCAGTCAGAGATGACAGCTTGGGGCCTTCTCAGGGCTTTCCTTAGTGCGCACACTGCCCTGACTGTGCATGTGGTGTTTTAGATTCCCAGGAATATGTTGTAACTTTACAAAGCCCTTATGGACATCATTCATTCCCCAGCCTGTCCTCCCTAGGTTTGGTCAGTCTGTTGCTTGCCTCAAATATTATGTTACCTCAGGCAGCAGTAACCAAAACATTTGCTTGTTAATGTTTCAACATTGCCCCTTGGTAGCAGCTTTAGCTCCAGGCAAACTTCAGTCAGACAAAAGCCAGTCTTCCGGGAAGCCACCAGACTAGTCAAATTATTACAATTCTTTGTGACTGAGGTCTATTCTGTTCTATTGCCAGGAATGGGACTTTTACCTTCAGGGCTACTGCTAACATTAAATTTAAAGGTGAAAGGCTGAAAAACCTTCCCCTTAAGATCAGGAACAAGAAAGATATCCACTCTCACTGCTTTTCCATTAAACATTATACTAGTCATTCTAGTGGGGGCAATTAGGTAAATAAAAGAAAAAACATCCAGATAGGAAAGGAAGAATTAAAAATATCTAATTTTAAATGACATGATCATGTATATGGAAAATCCTAAGGAATCCTCTAAAAGTTTTTTATAATCAATACATGAGATCAGTAAGGGTGCAGAATACAATATCAGTAGAAAAACCAGTTCTACTTGATTTTAGATTTTAGCAATGAACAATCCTAAATTGAGAGAAAAAAAAAGATCCCATTTACAGTGTCATCTAAAGGACTAAAAATAAATTTGACAAAAGAAATGCAAGACTTTTACACTGAAACTACAAATCATTGTTGAAAAAAAATTAAGAACTAAATAAATGTAGAGACATCCCATGTTCATGGATCAGAAGACTTAAGATTCAAAGACTTCCCAAATTGACCACAATTTCAACACAATACCTCCCAGAATTCCAGCTGCCTTTGAAAAAATTGACAAACTGATTGTAAAAATTAATATGGAAATGCAGGGGATTCAGAATAACCAATAGCTAAAACAATTTTGAATAGAAAAGTTGTACACAGCTACTGTAATCAAGACGTTTGAGTATTGACATAATAGACATGTAGATCAATGGAATAGCATTGAGAGTCCAGAAATAAACCCATACATTTATGGTCAATTGACAAGAATGCCAAGCCATTTCAATATGGAAAGAATAGTCTTTTAACAAATATTGCTGGGACAACTGGATATCCATGTGCAAAAGAATGTATTTGTATGCTACCTCACATTGTACATACAAGTTAATTCAAAATGGATCAAAGATCTATATGTTAGAGATAAAACTATAAAAGAAATGTAGGTGTAAATCTCTATGATCGGGTTAGAAAACAGTTTCTTAAGACACGAAGAGCACAGAAATCAAAGAAAAAGTAGGTTTTTTTTGAAAATTAGAATTCATTAAAATGAAAAAATTGGGTTTCAAAGAACACAAGAAAGTGAAAAGACAACCCACAGAAGGGAAGAAGTATTTTCAAGTCATATATCTAATATGGGAATTGTACCCAAAATATATTAAAATGATTATAATTCAATAATAATAAGACCATTACATTAGAAAATGGTCAAAGGATTTGAATAGATACTTCCTCAAAGAAGATATACAAATAACTAATAATCACATGAGAATATGCTTAAAATCATTAGTTATTAGGGAAATGCAAATCAAAACCACAATGAGATAGCAATTCACACCCTTTAAAATGGATATAATAAAAAAGACAGACAATAACAAGTGCTGGTAAGTATGGGGCAAAACTTAAACTCTCATAAATTGGTCAGAATGTAAAGTGGTGCTTTGGCAAATAGTTGGGCATTCCTGAAACTGTTAAACATAGTTACCATATGACACAGCAATTCCATTTCTAGATATATACCCAAAAAAAGAAAACATATTCACCTAAAAATTTGTACATAAGTGTTTAGAGCAGTATTATCCATAATAGCCAAAAAGTGGAAACAACTCAAATGTCCATCAATGAATGAAAAAAATGTGGTGTATCTGTATTACATATTATTAGAGATAAAGAGAAATGGAGTATTGGTACATGCTATAATGTGGATGAACCTTGAAAATGCACTACATGAAAGCTGTCACATAAGACCACATATTGTATGATTCCATTCACATGAAATGTCAAAAGTATGCAAGTTTATAAAGACACAATAGATTAGAAGTTAACCATGATGGGGATTGATGGAGAATAGTGTCTGCTTATGGGTATGAAATTTCTTTTTGAGGTGAGAATGTTCTAAACAGATTGTGGTAATGGTGGCACAACTCTCAATATAGTAAAACCCACTGAGTCATGTAGTTTTAAAAGGAAAAAAGAACCCTTTCAAACAAAATTTCCAAAACCCATTTATATTTGATTTCACTGTCAAAAATGTATATAGATTGTACTAGTTTCCTAGGGCTGCCCTAACAAAGTATTATACATTGAATGACTTAAAAAAAAGACCCCAACAACCCGGAAATTCATTGTCTCTCAGTTCTAGAGGGTAGAAATACAATTATCTTTACAAGTGGGTCTCTGTGTTACTCTGAAATATTGCCTTCTAGCCTTTCAAAATCTTTTCAGATTTCGTTATCTTATTCAGTGATCAAGTTATTTCTCAATTATTAGATTTATCTTAATTAACTGCTTTATCATTTAAGTTCCTGTTTAAAGTACACAGTAGAATGAAAAGCTTTGATATGACGAAGTATGTTACATTTCTGGGATGATCTAAGACATTGGATATGACTGTTCATAATGGTATCTCTTTCATTCTGTTCATCGATGTCCATCAACGTCTGCTTTTCTGCTCTTGTTTTGTGGGGTGTTTCCCTAGTTTTGCTCTCATCCCCCTTTGAACCTCATATCAAGCTTAGGGCCCATTTAATAGACATGCAGATCAAAGAGGGTATAGTTATTTTTAATAACCAAAGCTAACAACATAATCGTGGACAAAAACTTCTAGAAAGTTCATATCTATATACATCTCCCATGGCTGGGTATATACATCTCCCATGGCTTAGTTGCAGTTTCCCACTCACAAAATAGACATCCCCCTTAATCTGCACTTACAAGTATTGTACATTGTCTATATTTTATTTTCTACACATTACAATTTCAACCAAGACATGATTGTCAAGCATTGGCAGTAGACATTATGTTAGTGTACCAGTGACCATTGTGGTGGCCCAAATTTCCAGCAGCTTTGTTTTAAATCCAAGAGTATTATTTTCGTATTTTGAAAATAGAGTGTTATTTTCTTACATGACTAAAAAGACTTTACACCTATTTCTTTTAAATAAAGACGTTTATTTGGAGAATATTAGTAGCATGATAACTCAACCTCACCAAATATTCACAGTTTATTAGGTCAGGCAATAGAACCAGTCCGTGTGAGCTGCTTATAAAGAAATGGATGACCACTTCAGGAGCTGCTTCCATCTTCTATCTTATCATTGGATGATTCAGAATCCAAAATATGAAGTTTGGGGACTTTTTCTCAAAAGTAGAAATAAGGAAAACGTCTGAAGCAATGATGATTATCTTTTTCCAAAAAATCTATGAAACTTTAACTGCATATTTCAGTCTCGTCGAGTCTTTTGTATTATTCTGACTGTCGATAAGAACCAGAGGGCTATGTTGATGATTCTTGATAATTTCAGCAACACTTCCAAAGTACTAGAGCAAGATAACATAGATGAATTAAACATTGGAATTTATGTTAACTTTGAGCTCTTCTCCGCCAATCTTCTCCCACTTTCTCAAGGTAGTCAGTGTTACTAGGTCTCAGCAGACATTCTACCCAAAAAAGTCTAATTTAACAAAGGCTGTTATCCTTGAGGTGGCAGACTCTGGCCTTGCCTATATCCAGTTACACTAAAAACACTGGCAGCTTCAATTAGTGTAACCACTTAGAGAAATTACTTCATTGAGTTATGATGTAATATTTTAATGACTTTTTATTTAGTAACAACTGTAAAACTGTCACACACTGAGTTTCTGTACATTCCTTACAAAGCAGAGATTATCTGTTATGTTGCACAAGTCTTAGATATAAGAACCGATGTAATAAATTAACCCTAGAATTTAGTGTCAGAAATGAGTTATTTCCAAGATTAATTCATGCTTGGTTTTTGTTTTCCTTTCTGAATAAATAAAGCTTTATAAATTGTCATATTTCCATTTTTGCCCTAGCTCCCAGAGCTAATTAATAATTAGTTTAGAGTTAATTAGTAATGGAATCCATGCTAGGCTCTTCTGTACATATTTATTTTCCTGTGTGCTAATTCCTATTGTCTATGGATTTTAATTTAAGGTTATCACAAATATTCTGAAAAATTATCAAAATTTTAAATGAAAGAAAAATATAACACAGAACAGGAAATGAAATGCATTGATTATACAAAACTGCTACAAGCTCATAGTCATAAATAAATGCATTTAGAGTCATTTTCAAAAAACCAGTAATTGTTTTGCAACACTGCCATAGATTTAGCAATTATCACCAACTGATTTATTGTCTTTTAATTTTTCATATAAAGACAAATATCCAGAATAAAAGCTTTTTAAGCCTTTTAATTAATTATTTGTATAACTTCCAAATATCTATATACTGAATATTCAGAATACTGGTCAACTTTTTCAAATGAAATACCAGTTGTCTTTTAGATAATTGGCTATCTGAATATTAGGTTAGGGAGGAGAGACTAGAGATGGGGACCTTCAAGTATATTTATTTTTTAACTTGCTCTTCAATCATTCAGCCCTTTTGCAATTGCCAATGAAATTCTTTTATGATATTCATAAAGACATTCATCCTGTTTGCTTGGGATAGCATGTTGTTAACATGAATGCAGTTGGAAGTTAAATTGATGGACTAAAGAACCAGGAAATGAAATACCATGGCCTCTTTGAAGTGGATTCCAAGTGAAAAAGTGTTTTCTGAACCTAGGAAACACAGTAGAGAGTTGCTATATTTACACAAACAAACATCTCATCCTGTCATTCCAGTCCCTGAATATTTTTGAGTATTTCTTTGTTGGAGTGTTTGTGGATTGAAATGTTTGAAATAGGGAGTTGAGTAGAAATGTGTGAAGTAGGGAGCAGAGCTGAGGCATACTGAATGTAGAATTGAGCATAACTGAGTTGCAATTTCCCTTCCCTTTTTTTTTTTTCGAATGTCTACAGTAATTCATTGTATTTGAGATATTCATACATGGGCAGAAAAACAACTTGTTTGATAACTCAAAATCTCATGGTCCATAAAATAAAGCAAACAGATATCAAAGCTATAAAATTACTTAATACCGTATCTACATAATGCCAAAACAACTGCATAAAATAGTTAATCAGTTGGTTTCTTTTTCTACCCATATACACCCAAACACAAATACAGGCAAACAGACTTTTCACAATATCCACATTGTTGATATCATGTAACCAGAGTTTTCATTTTTCATTCGGATGTTCAGTTTATGGGAGAAATAATCTTATATATCTATATTATAGATAAGTAAGAGTTTTAATGGGCTCTGTCAGCATTTCCAGATACCATTATAATAGTATGCTATTCGTTTTGGTATCTATAGGCTGGATATGTGGGGAGTGGGGTGAAGTTCTGTTCTATTCATCCTGAGGTAGGGACAAAGACTCTTTAGGCCAAGAGGAATCTCTGTTTACCAGAGTTTCCTTAGGACAAAGGAGTCCAGAGCCCCTATGGGAGCTCAAAATTTATGAGAATTTCAGGACCTCATAACAGGACAGCTCCTTCTCCCACCCTTAAGCTTCTTCCAAAAGTACTGGATGCCTGCCTGGGGAAGCTTAGAATGAAACCATCCATCCAAATTCACTCTGTCCTATGAGGATCACCACTATCTATTACACTGATTACTCCTAAAGAGGATTTTATTTTAAAAGATTTTTCAGATAAAGGTTTCAGTGAGAATGAAGGTTTTTGTGGGTAGGGAAAGGCAGACAGTTCTGTTAAAGTTTAACTGGTATTAAATGATAATGCAATCTATATTTTAAAACCCAAGTTTGGTCTTGATCCATGTTTTGTGTTTTCAGATTCAAGAGTTTTGCATTTTATAATTATCTTAGAGTTTATTAAAAGCAAACTATAAAACTCCTAGAACAAAACAGGGGAAAATCTTCATGATACTGTATTTGGCAATGATTTCTTGGGTATGACACCAAAAGCACAGGCAACAAAAACAAAAATAGACAAATAGGACTACATTAAATTTAAAAACTTCTATTCATCAAAGGTCACAATCAATAGAATGAAAAAGCAGTCCATGGAACAGGGGAAAATATTTGCAAGTTATCTAGCTGATAATGGGTTAATATTTAGAATATATAAAGAACTCCTACAACACAAAACAAAAAGATCAAATAACCCAATTTAAAAATGGGCAAAGAACTCGAATAGACATTTCTCCAGAGATGATATACAAATGGCCAACAAACATATGAAAAGATGCTCTAAATCACTAATCATTAGAGAAATGCAAATCAAAACTGCAATGAGCTATCACCTCTTACCCATTAGGATAGCTACTATTTAAAAACCCCAGAAAATAGCAAGTGTTGGTAGGCATGTGGAAAAGTTGGAACCCTTGTGCACTGTTGGTAGGATTGTAAAATGAGGCAATCGTTATGGAAAACAATATGGCAGTTCCTCAAAATTTTAAGGTAGAACTACCATATGACCCAGCAATCCCACTTCTGGATCTATACCCAGAAGAACTGAAAGCAAGGGTCTCAAAGAAATATTTGCTTGCCCACATTCATAGCAGCATTATTTACAATAGTCATCAGCAATAGCCAAATGTCTATTGACAGATGAGCAGATAGACAGAATGTGGTGTACAGTACAATGGAATGCTATGACGCCTCAAAAAAGAAAGAAATCCTGTCACATACTACACAATATGGATGAATCTTAAGGATATAATGCTGCATGGAATAAGCCAGTCACAAAAGGACAAGCATGGTATGATCCCACTTTTATGAGCTATTTAAAGTAGTCAAATTCATAGAAATGGAAAGTAGAATGGTGATTGCCAGGGACTGGGCGAGTAGAAGAGGGGAGCTGTTTTCAATGAGCATAGAATTCAGATATGCAAGATGAAAAGTTCTGGAGATCTGTTTTACAGTGTTGTAAATATATTGAATACTACTAAACTGTACACTTAAAAATGGTTAATATGGTTAATTTTAAGATATGAAGTTTTTTTAACCACAATTTAAAAAAAAGCAAAATAATACACTCATTGACAGAAGACCTTACCAGTTTGTTTTACAAATGCAACTCTCCCGCCTGTAATCACTCAATCAACAAATAAATTCATTTATTTAATAAGTACTAATCAAGTATCCACTGAAGGCAGCTGTTCTGCTATGGTTCTGGAAACACAGAGATGAGCAAGACCTAGTCCAGTCCCTGGTCTCATCTAGTAGAGAGGACAAACACTGCAGCAATTATGATACTTTCTGACAATTTAAATGCTTTCTAACAAGTCCTGGGTTTGGAATGAGTATAGTTCTTTCCGAAAGAGTATTGAAAATAAGTATTTCTTAACTTTTTTTTAAGTGCTATTTTCTCTGCTTAGGTTGTTCTTTCCACTTTTCTCCTTCTCATCTTTAACTTTCATTCTACTTACTCAAACTCAATCTATGATTCAAGGCAAGAACAAGTGTCACTCCCTTTGTTTATGGATTATTCCAGCCCATATCTCAGGGCTTTCTTATAAAAACAAGCTGGCTAAACAGAGATACGGTAAGCAGAGTTTGCTCCAGGTTAAAGAGGAGTTGGGCTTCATATTTGGTTAGTATTCAAGATGTACTGTAATGCTTTTCTCTTGCTACAGGCCCAAAAGCTCATTCTGGTCCAAGGGCTATATAGTCTAATATTTCAACACAAATTGCTGCACTCCTCTGCTCCTTCCCTGGTCATCTATTTCGGTACTTGAGTTGAGATCCTAGTTCTTGACTTAGGAGCTCTGGACACTGACATCGATTCTACTTGACACTTCAACTTTGATTTCTATGTTTTGCTGAACCAAACTACTGGATCAGAGTGCACTAAGGCAGGACGAAGCGACTAAGATGCAGCCTTTATGTCATACAAGTCTTCCCTCTTTTCTGTTTTCTCATAGAATATGCTGCCTGAACACAGTATTTTGTCTTGTACTCTTTTTTTTTTTTTTAAAGATTTTATTTATTTATTTGACAGAGATAGAGACAGCCAGCGAGAGAGGGAACACAAGCAGGGGGGGTGGGAGAGGAAGAAGCAGGCTCATAGCAGAGGAGCCTGACGTGGGGCTCAATCCCATAACGCCGGGATCACGCCCTAAGCCGAAGGCAGACGCTTAACCGCTGTGCCACCCAGGCGCCCCCTGTCTTGTACTCTTCTTTTCATGACATGTATGCAAGGTTTGCACCAAGTACTCCTGTATCCTTTCTCCTCATCTCTAGCACCTAATATGCTATGATACCATTGTGCTCAATACATAATGTACAGTTGGATTAAAAGAGAAGTTACTGACCTCTTCACCATTTTTCTTTCTGCCCAAAGCATACTGCTTTGTTGCTTCAATAAATCGCACAGGGATATTATATACTCGCTTATTAAAGAATACAACTAGTGTATATGGCTGTTTGGAATCATGGCCAGAGCTTTTCCGAATAAGAAATGATCCATCCTGTTTATTAAAAGAAAAACACAATTATGGTGAGTATTACTTAGGTTTTCACAGGTTATAAATCAGTTTATACCTATATTATATTCAAAAGGTAATTATTGAGTTATATGATTTTTATTATTGATTACAGTTTGTTTTATTATTTTCTAAGAAAATACTTCAGTAAAATATATACTCAGAGAAAATCCTGAGTGAAGTCAATGCTAGCTTTTTGATGCAAATGTTTATATATTTAGAAATGTGTGAAGGGACACAGTAAGATTAAATATAGAGAGCACTCTTGAACTAGGAACCATGTCTACAGCTTACCTATGAATAAAAAAAAATATGAGACAAATTCCATTCAAAAGTACTATGAGAAGAAAGCTGAACTTGGGAATCAAAACATTTCAGCTGATGAAATTCTCTTCCCTAAAACTTATATTGAGGCAGAAAAAAAATAACACAAAATACCAATTAAACTAAATATTTTATAAAATATTCTAGGGGTCCTTGGCTGGCTCAGTCAGAAGAGCATGTGACTCTTGATCTTGGGGTCATGAGTTTGAGCCTCTTGTTGGGTGTAGAGATTACTTAAAATGAATAAATGATTTTATTTTATTTTATTTATTTATTTTTTAAAAGATTTTATTTATTTATTCGACAGAGATAAAGACAGCCAGCGAGAGAGGGAACACAAGCAGGGGGAGTGGGAGAGGAAGAAGCAGGCTCACAGCAGAGGAGCCTGATGTGGGGCTTGATCCCGCAACGCCGGGATCACGCCCTGAGCCGAAGGCAGATGCTTAACCGCTGTGCCACCCAGGCGCCCCGAATAAATGATTTTAAAAACTTGAAAAATGATTGAATGTTCTAGAATCATAAATCAAAAAATTATTAACAGGGGCGCCTGGGTGGCACAGCGGTTAAGCGTCTGCCTTCGGCTCAGGGCGTGATCCCGGCGTTGCGGGATCGAGCCCCCCATCGGGCTCCTCTGCTGTGAGCCTGCTTCTTCCTCTCCCACTCCCCCTGCTTGTGTTCCCTCTCTCGCTGGCTGTCTTTATCTCTGTCGAATAAATAAATAAAATCTTTTAAAAAAATAAATAAATAAAATCTTTAAAAAAAATTATTAACAAAATATGGGTGAAAAGCAGAAAGAAGAAATGCAACAAGAGTTGATCAAACTCAGGAAGGAAACTGAAGAGAAAGGCAAACCTACCTCAGAAATGAAGAAATTATAAGACGCCCAAGGGATGATACCTTTAAATGAAGATATGATAAATAACTGAAGGAAGGCATGGAAGCAACCCAGACGGGGGGGAGAAAGGAGATTAAAAAAAAGAAATACAATACAGTCAGAGTGGTTGGAATGAAAGAAAGACAAAAAAGGTCCAAAATGCATGTAATTTGAGTCCTTAAAGAAAAATAAAATAATAGAACAGAACTACTTTTTAAGACTGGAATTTAAGAAACTGTATTGGAAATAAGAATAACTAAATCTACATATTGAAAGGGGTTCCATCTATCTGAAAAAATTGGCCTGAAAGTCAACTCAGAGACACATTCTGGAAAACTATTAGACTTTATAAACAAAAGTTCTGCAGAGTCTTCTGACTAAAATATGAAATTATATATAAGGGCAAGAAAATAACATTAGCATCAGACTTTTCAAAAGCATCCTATAAAATAAGGTAGTCCAGTGAAGCAACACTTTTAAAAACTTAAGACAAGGATTTTATAACCAGCCAAGGTATCCTCCAGGTTATCAGATTATAAACAGCTTTGAATGTGGAAGAACTCAGGGAATAATGTAAATATAGTCCTTCCTGAGAATCTATTACAAGGTGAACTTTGTCAAACAAAAAGAGATAACTGGGGAAGCCAGCAAAGGATTGGTGGGAAAGCATTTAACGTATTTAAATTGTAGAGTTAGGATGAAAGCAAAGGTAGCAAAAAGCAGTATGTAAATGTTATATATTCCAACAAAGTAGGGTGCAAGTGAAGAAAAATGGAAGGAGGAAAGAGAAAGAAAAGGAGAAGTGGCATTTTAACTTTGGATTTTCCAAACTGCTCCTAGTGTTCCTATATGATTGGGCTTGGACTCTCCAAAAATTTACTTCCAGGTATTTTTTGCCGTCTTGACCTCAATCTTCTAACCCATGCATTGATCCAAAATAGCTTGTTACTTCTCACTCCTGAATGGATCTCACGTAGCACCAAACCTTACAGAGATCTCCCCCTGGAGCCTTCTTCTCTCCCACTGATTGGAGAACAGTGGAGCCTATGGATCCTTGCAAAGAAAGGACAGTAGAAATGAGATGGAAGAACAAAGAGGGAGATGCTTGAGAGAGAGGAGAGAATGGCAATTGCTCTTGAATAAGTAAATTTTAAAAAATCCCTGCATCCATAATTGTTGCAATTCTTTAGTCAGCAAATTGTTGGAACGACAGCTGTGCCTATTATAGGCTGAGAGCAGAATATGAGACTTAAAAATGGTCAGACCTTGTTTGATCTGTATAAAGCCTCTTCAGCAGACTTCCGGTCGCAGGCACCAGCATACCACGGCTTGCAGTGAATGTCCGCTTCCTGTTAAATGGAGGGTATTGCTAAGCATGAGATGTTCCTTCAATAACAGGGCACCTTCTGTGCACTGGAAACAAAGTCCCATTTTGCATTACCAGGACAGACCTAACTATATTTGGAGGAGCAATTTGAAAATGAGTTTTCTGCTTCCTTTGATCAATCACAGGATTATATAATTGACTTTTTTTTCCATTTGGCCTTAGCTGCTAACCTTAGTACTTGAACATTATTATCAATCAATCAATTAATCAATCAATCAATCTTGCTAGATTCCTGAGTCATTTATTCCTTTCTCCTAAATAAGTTGTAAGCTCCCTGTTTATCATGATCTTACTATTGTTGCTTTGTGGAGTGCTTTCTAATTTCCAAAGTGTTTTTACCAAATATTATTTTGTTGGGTTCTTTTAACTATTCTGGAGGCAAGAAGGATACATGCTCTAAACCCTTTTTACATTTGAGAAAGCTTAGAGAGACTTGTCCAAGGGCATACAGAGTTCTTTCTCTGTCTTTTTAAAAAGTGTGCTGCTTTATGTGTTTTAATATCATATGCCTCCATAGATCTATTCTGAGAAAATTGCACAGCTTAAATAGAATCTATGTGAGAGGAAGAACAATAAAACAACATACTTCTTTGCTAGTTTTGAAGAAACACAAATTGTTACTTAGGGCATCTGGAATACAAATGGGAATACATGGAGCAGGGTCTTAATTCATGAAAACAAAATGCATTCTGTACCCATCAGCAAATGGCAACTTGCAAGCTGACTTAAAATATAGTCTGTCCTCAAGCTTCACCCCAAACGCCTTATAAGAAGAAATTAGAAGACATTCCCTTTCCTGCAGTTTAATGGTAACAACAACAATTCATTCATACCTGTTCTGACAAATGGGGGTTAGATGAAAATAGGCCATCCACAGCTGAGCTTCCCCCTTCTGGAAATCCTGGAAGGGATTTGAAAAATCAATGGGTCTTCATTGTATCTTGAGCAGTTAGTGTGCCTAAACTTCAACACTGTGCTAGGTGTGGCAGGGGCACAGGCACTGCAAATCACACACGTGACAATCCCTATAGCAGTGGTTTTCAAAATGTGATCTGGGGGCCCTGGGAATCCCCAGGATTCTTTCAGGGAGGTTGTGAGGTCTTTTCCAAATCTTTATCTCTGTGAAGCCCCATTTTCTTCATATACTTCAGCTAGAAAAACGTTGCAACAGCTTGAATATAGAAGCAGATATGAGAATCCAGCTGTCTCTGTTACTCTAAATATTAAAGGGATTTAAAAAATATAAAACAAGGCCACTCTTCCCACGAAAGTGTTTTTGTTTGAAAAATATAGTGATTTTTCGTAAAACATATGTTATTTATGTTAACACGTAATAAATTTAATATTTTTAAATGAAAAAATAAAACTTTCAATTAAAAATGGAATAAATGTTCTAATTGTCTGTTTTTACTTATTTATTTGTTTATTTATTTATTTTTAAAAAGATTTTATTTATTTATTAGAGAGAGAGACAGCCAGAGAGAGAGGGAACACAAGCAGGGGGAGTGGGAGAGGATGAAGCAGGCTCCCAGTGGAGGAGCCTGATGCAGAGCTCGATCCCATAGCCAGGATCACGCCCTGAGCCAAAGGCAGATGCTTAATGACTGAGCCACCCAGGCGCCCCTGAATGTCTGTTTTTAATTAGTACATTAAATATCAATAGAAAGAAACGTGTGCACCAAAGTTCTTTGGGTCTGTAATGATTTTAAGAGTGTTGACATGGTCCTGAGACCAAAACATTTGAGAATTGCTGCCTTATGGCATGAATTTCCTCAAGGAATTTATAGTCTGTATGTGGAGACACACGAAACAGAGAAAATACTTCACCGCATTCATTCACTCGTTGGTTCATCATTGTGTGCCTGCCATGGATCAAAACATTGGGGATGGGGGCGCCTGGGTGGCACAGTGGTTGGGCGTCTGCCTTCGGCTCAGGGCGTGATCCCGGCGTTATGGGATCGACCCACATCAGGCTCTTCTGCTGGGAGCCTGCTTCTTCCTCTCCCACTCCCCCTGCTTGTGTTCCCTCTCTCGCTGGCTGTCTCTATCTCTGTCGAAAAAATAAATAAATAAAATCTTAAAAAAAAAAAAAAAACATTGGGGATGGATATATAGCAGTCAAACAAAACAGCAAAATGCTCTGCCCTCCTGGAGCTTAAATTTTAATGGAGTGAGAAAAATAGATAATAAAGACATAAGTAAATATATATACAATATTTCAGAGTCATAAGTACATGGAGAAAAATAAGCAGGGAGGGAGTTGGGGACTAGCCTTGGACAAGCAGTGTGTTTAAATAGGCTGGTCAGGAAGGCCTCACTGAGGTGACACTCGGGTAAGATCTGCAGGAGGAGAAGGAGGAGGCATGTGGCTATCTCAGGAAAGAATGTTCCAGGTAGAAGTAATAGCAGCATGCAAGGGCCTAGCATATTTGAGGGATAGACAGGGGGCCACTGTGCCTGGAGTGTGGAGGGAAAGGGCGAGAACAAGGGACGGAATCAGCCCCAGGTGAGGAAGACACCATATGTGTAGGACCTGGTGGACCCCTTAGCATGACTTGAGCTTTAACTTAAATAGCTATCATTTATTGCGGACCTGTATTCAAAGCACTATACCAGGTACTTAATCCTCTTATTCTGGAAACAGTTGTACTGTTTTTATTAAAAAATTAAATGTAAAAGACGACTAGTATGACCACTGAACTATTCAATCAATAAAAAAAAAGGAAGAAAGTAAAAATTATCCCAAATTTATTTACTTTTGAAAATAACTCTATGAAATAAATATTCTTGGCTCTATTTAACAGAAAAGGAAACAAGCCAGAGAGGAACTAACACCCTCCAGCCGGACATGTTGCTGAGACAGGAGGAGCCAGCCTTACCCACAACCTGATCGTGCTTTCCATGACTTCACTGTACTTACTTGGCAGAGGTATGGGTTTGTGATGGATTTGTCTGAAAGGAAGAATTTCAGATTAATTAAAAGGCAAAGCACAAGATGAATAAGTTTTACATTTTGCTTGCATGGAAGATGCTCTGAGCAGAGGCATCATAAAGGAGTCAACACAAATGGCCAGTAAAACCTATCTAAAGAGGGGAAAGACATCAAAGCCTTCAAGGTAAGTAAAACTGTCCCCTTTAGTTTTTATTATTTTTTTATTTTTTTAAAAGATTTTATTTATTTATTCGACAGAGATAGAGACAGCCAGCGAGAGGAGGGAACACAAGCAGGGGGAGTGGGAGAGGAAGAAGCAGGCTCATAGAGGAGGAGCCTGATGTGGGGCTCAATCCTGTAACGCCAGGATCACGCCCGGAGCCGAAGGCAGACGCTAACCACTGTGCCACTCAGGCACCCCTTCCCCTTTAGTTTTTAAAAAGGAAGAGACTTGACTAAAGTGTTAGATTTTAGTTAAGACCAATAATTAACCCAAATATTAGGTCTTCGTGATTCTAAGCGTTCTTCTAAAGCTTTTTTCCTATTCAACACTTTTTAAAATTTAACGAGCACTGCGTGTTATAAACAACTGATGAACCACTGAACTCTACCTCTGATACTAATAATACACTATATGTTAGTTAATTGAATGTAAATTAGCTTAAATTAAAATTTAAAAAATTTAATTGCAATGCAATTAAATGTCAGATCTTTACCCTACAAGCCAGTGTCACTGTGCAGTGTGACAATACAGGTGTTAGGGAAACTTATTTTTATTTTATTTATTTATTTAAAGATTTTATGTATTTGATAGAAAGAGAGCAGGAAATCACAAGCAGGGAGAGTGGCAGAGGCAGAAAGAGAAGCAGGTTCCCCACTGAGCAGGGAGCCTGATGCAGGGCTCCATCCCAGGACCCTGGGATCATGACCTGAGCCAAAGGCAGTCGCTTAACCAACTGAGCCACTCAGACGCCCCCAGGGAAACTTATTTTTAAAGGAAAGTATTCTTACTTCTGGGCAGGAGGAAACACTGATGATTGCATATTTTCTTGTCTGTGACTAGATGTTCGGTGGCGTTCAGCAGGTATAGGTTTTTCTGCATTAAGAAAATTCTCATATTAGGCTAGAATGAAACGTCTGTCTCCTTGTCCAAACCCAGCAACATCAACTGAGAAGAACCAGGTTTGGTCCAATGTCTTCCCATGAACATGTCTTTCACCAGGATGCTGTCTGTTTATGCACCTGTCAGTCTGGTGATGTGTTTGCATAATGAGGACCAGGACTCCTACCCAGCAGTGTTAGGCACACCTTACCATTCTGCAGCAATATCCATGAGGACCGAGCCTATGGGGTCGACCTTCAAGTGTGTGAGTACAGGTGGCAGCCAGAAACAAACCAGTTTGAACCACACCGGCGTCCCCCACACAGGTGTTACAGCGCCCTGGCGTATCTTCATCAGTCATAAGAGGTGGTATAAGTAATTTTTACTGATAAGAGGTAAAATATCAGAGTTTGCCAATAATCTACTCTTTTTGAAAAACTAAGGTCATCCCTATAATAATGTTAATCTCACTTGCATTTCATTGTGTTTTTCTGAGTGGGAGAGGAAGGGGTAGAGTTATAACTAGTAACCTGAAACGTAAGAAATTTATATTGAACAGTAAGAAATTTGCTGCTGAACCACTGATAAATGTGATTATAAATTACTTTAATGCTTTATTCTTCCTCAAATTTGGTCCAGGGTGTGTTAAAATCTGGGTATGTCTATGGGTTTGTGTCCCACATGGAAGAAAGGTCTTGGTCTTCCATTACAGGAACCCAAAAGGAATAAAGCTAGTATGAACTCAAAGATTCAAATATGGTAAGATAGACTTTGGGGTTTCTTGTAATGCAGCAAAATTCGGAAGCCTTGAATCCCTGAAGAATGTTTCAAGTCTATGGCAAGTTACTTTGAGCGATCATGTGAGATATTTTTTTCATGATTTTACAGCTTGGTAATTTCAGAAGAAGCAACAATACACACACCTGGTTCCCACAGCCTGCTGAGTTTTGACCAACCTGCTTTGCCTCTGCGGTCCTGGGGCTCCCTCCCTCCCTTCCTAGATGAGAAGAGGCTGTTTACCCACATTGGGTTTGGATGATGGTTGCCTCTGTTCTTGAAACAAGTCACAAAACAGATGGCATGCCAAGCTCTTGCCCTAGGAGCCCTTTGGCAACGAGGAGACCCATGCTGCATGGGGCACACCACGGGCTCCTTCTCTGCTGGTTTTCAAAGGCCCCTGAAGCCAATGGAATCTGCACAGGGTCGAGCTTACTTCCTGCAGAGGCTCACCCTAAGGCTCCACTATTCCTTGAGCCTATTCCATGCTCAACAAGCATGGAAGACTCTAAGGAATGGAAGGACAGCAAGGCAAAAGCCTCAAAGGACAGGCAGACGAAAGAAAGGAAGGGATACCTCAGAAATAGCCTGGAAGAAAAAAGAAGTGGGAAACAGATGTAAAACAAAACAAAACAAGACAAAAAAACAACTCAGCGGAGCAGTTAAAGCAGACAGGTAAGTTGTAGGACACATTCAGAGAATGTCCACCATTCATCATCGGAGAAACCAGGACATTTTATGGAGATGTGCCCACGGGAACTCAGGAAACAGGGAGAACACTCACTCGGCTTGAACCCTGGGTAGCTCCCGTTGTGAATTAGATAGGTTCAGGACTCTAACTTCTTTTTTTTTTTTTTTTTAAAGATTTTTTTTCTTTTTTTTTTTTTTTTTTNGAGACAGCCAGCGAGAGAGGGAACACAAGCAGGGGGAGTGGGAGAGGAAGAAGCAGGCTCATAGCAGAAGAGCCTGATGTGGGGCTCGATCCCATTACGCCAGGATCACGCCCTGAGCCGAAGGCAGACGCTTAACCGCTGTGCCACCCAGGCGCCCCGAGGACTCTAACTTCTATATCGTGTTTTAAGTGTTGAGAATATGGGTAATTCTTACTTCTTTCTGGGTTTTTTTTTTTCCTCCCAGTATTTTTCAAATACAAGTATTTTTTTTTAATGGGAAAATTCTAATTAAAAGTATATGCAAGTATGTTAATTCTTCCAATCCATGAGCATGGAATATTTTCCCATCTTTTTATGTCTTCCTCAATATCTTTCAAAAGTGATCTATAGTTTCTAGGATATAGGTCCTTTACGTCTCTGGTTAAGTT